>NW_017096982.1:0-10007 GCF_001412225.1 Nicrophorus vespilloides
AAAATAACAGTGTTTTCACATTTCATTGATTTTCTCGAAAACTATACTAGATATAATGAATCCAAAAGATGAGTATGAAAACGCTGGCAACTTGATTATAACGAGGGTTCAGTCGTCAGGACTTCCATGGTTATCAGCAACAATGCACAGGGAAAATTGGAACGTCCAGCGAAACAATGTTTGCAGCGAATCTCGCACACATTTCATGTTGTAATTTGTCAAAGTCCATTAACGCAATCATTAATACCAATGCAAATAAAGCATCTCCATTATACATTGATAGTTTTTCCAATCTAACAATCATGTTTGATGCAGTAGTTTTCTAGTAATCGGCTATCAAAGTGCAAGATTTTTTTTATGCAATGTATTTACAATTAGTTAAACAACTTTATAATCACGTCTTAAGCAATGATCATTAAAGAACTTAATTAAAACTAGATATAAAGGCTACAAAACGAGCTATGATTCATTTTTGTATCATTCGTGGTTCACTTGTAATCTGCAGTCAAAGTTGAAACATCTATTTTTAAGCATTGCCTTCAAAATTTGATGATTAAATGAAGAAATTAAAGACAAATATATGAAATAATCGTTGCGGTCTGCTTGCAAAAGTTGAACTTTAACTTTCCAGTACTCGTTTATTAAGTAATTAAGTTTTTGCTCTGCGAATTACAGAAAACATCAAAGTGAAAAAGTTCGTAATCACTTATATATAGAGGGTTGGAAAAGACGTAATTTGCGGCGCTGAATCATTTTTTTTGTTTATTAAGAAATAAGGAAGTTTTTGAGAGTACATTAAAGCGTAAAAGCAGTTGAAATGAATTTAGTTTTTTTTTCTTTAGTTTGGACGTGCTGAGGGCGGACATTATGCAACGTGTGTGCGAGACAGGTTTTTTTTTATATCTTTAATTAAAATAGTTGCGGCAATAATTGGGTTTGCGGTTTAAGGAAGGAAATATATATATATTGGAATGCTGGACGAAATCGAGTCCAAAACTTATTTCATTAAATTGGTGTTGGAGTTCTCTGATTTCGTGTGCAGAGTTGGGAGAGGTTGACCATATGCCATGACCCTCTCTGATTATGTAATACTGAGTGTATGTGTATCGGAATTGTAATGGTTCGTTTAAATTTGGCGCACGGATGACAACAAAGTGTAAAAGCCATGCAAATCTCTGTGGTTTCAAGTAATTAACTCATTTTCATCTTGCAAACGTGTCACCACTCTTCAGTAGTCAAATATTTAGTAGACCAAAGTTCGTTTCAATCCTACCAACCCACACAGAAACATGTTACCAACATCAAAACCTAAATATATAAAAAAACAACTATAAACTTAATGAACTTAATGAAACAACCATTAATTAGCAAGACGTAATGGATTTAATTAAACGGAGGGTTGTAGGTGCAGCATTTTTTATTTTCTTCTTGTTTTAAACCATGAATTAAGATTAACTCAACTTTGTTGCTTTGCAAACAAGTTGGGGATTCGTCTGTGATGGAAGGAAGCTAGGAAGGAAGAAAAGCTGCTTTTCCGCGCGCTTAATAAATAATTTTCTAATCAAGCGAAAATTCGCTGTTATACGACGTTAACAGCGAATTTTCAGCTGCATGTTTTATTTAAATCCTTGATTTATGACGGCCTTAATGAATCGCGCCGAGGCCGAAAACTTTGTTACATCACAAATTAGCAGCGTAATTTAATAGGAAAGATAGCAGCGAAAAACCGGTTCATAAAAGATTTGATATAAAACCAACGAAAAACATAGCTTTTTCTATTAAATTGTTAAAAATCTTTATTAATTAGAAGACTACAACAATACTGATGAAATTCAATTGAAAATAATTGGTATATTTCATAAAATAGTATTGAAACTGAAACTGTAATGTAAATGTTACAAACTGGTGAAGGATTAATTCGTTTTCAATATAAAAAAACTGAAATAAACTAAAGTGAAGTTCTTTCATCGCAAATTCAATAAAAAGAAACTTTAATATGTTATTATAAACGAAAATATTATTACGATTTTATTCATTTGGCTGTAATTTGCGTCCAAAGTTGAAAAAATTAATGCTCGAAAAAGCAGTGTTTTCACATTTCATTGATTTTCTCGAAAACTATAATAGATAGAATGAATCCAAAAGATGCATATGAAAGCTGAATGTTTGGGAAATCTAGCAAGTATTGATATATTACTGTGGTTTTATCGTTATGGCTGTAATTCGCGTTCAAATTTCAAAAAACGAAAAAATAAGTAGTGTTTTCACATTTCATCGATTTTCTCGAAAACTATAATAGATAGAATGAATCCAAAAGATGCGTATGGAAGCTGAATGTTTGGGGAATGTAACAAGTATTGATATATTACTGTGGTTCTATCCTTATGGCTGTAATTCGCGTTCAAATTTGACAAAATGAAAAAATAAGCAGTATTTTCACATTTCATTGATTTTCTCGAAAACTATAATAGATAGACTGGATCCAAAAGATATATATAATAAAGTGGATATTTGGGAAAATTTCAGATCATATTCTATTTATATTAGAGTAAGAAAAATTGGGATAATATCTGTGAGAAAATCTATTAATTTTTAAGCTGTTTGCATCGAAAACACTTCCATTCTGAGACGATTTTTATTAAAATATTTGTAGGAAAAGGTGGAAACTGTATCAATATTTGATTTAGTCCCCTTTTATAAAAGGTTTCGTTCCTTAAGAAGTAAAATAAATATTGAGTTCTTAGAGGCATTAATTGAATTCTAAAGAAAACATAATAGTTGTTTTCTTACATAATCAATTAAAAAAAATCTAATTAATTTATTGAATTATTTAAGGAATTTTACAATAAACATTTATATTTTTGTTTAAATATAACTTTACTAAATACAATAGAGTTTAATGACAGGACGTGACGTGACAATGACGTGAATAAATCAATTAAATGATGAATTAAGAGATTTTTTTGCCTCGCATAGTGCGGTTAATTGTCAATATCCCGCACTGTTTGAAGATTTGAAATTTGCACTGATCGAAACAGTACTATGTGAGATATATTGCTTTACTATTTAATCAATGATGTAATAAATAAATAAACTATGAATTAAGAGATTTTCTGCCTCGCATAGTGCGGTTAATTGTCAATATCCCGCACTGTTTGAAGATTTGAAATTTGCACTGATCGAAACAGTACTATGTGAGAGATATTGCTTTACTATTTAATTAAAAATGTGAATAAATCAAATAAACTATGAATTAAGATATTTTTGCCTCGCATAGTGCGGTTAATTGTCAATATCCCGCACTGTTTGAAGATTTGAAATTTGCACTGATCGAAACAGTACTATGTGAGATATATTGCTTTACTATTTAAACAATGATGTGAATAAATCAAATAAATGATGAATTAAGAGATTTTTTTGCCTCGCATAGTGCGGTTAATTGTCAATATCCCGCACTGTTTGAAGATTTGAAATATGCACTGATCGAAACAGTTCTATGTGAGAGATATTGCTTTACTATTTAATCAAAGATGTGAATAAATCAAATAAATGATGAATTAAGAAATTTTTTGCCTCGCATAGTGCGGTCAATATCCCGCACTCTTTGAAGATTTTAAATTTGTTTTGACATTTTCAATCTGTTCTAAAGCGAATCCGCACTGATCGAAACAGCACTATGTGAGATATTACTATTTAATCAATGATGATAAAAGATTTTTTGCAACATATTTGTATAAAAATTAAGTGTAAATCAATCAATTTTTCTAATGAAAGTTAAAGTTCGCTATAAAAATGAAAGATCGAGAAGAACCAACAGTGTTAATTTCAGAAGAAACGACAGCGTTAGAAGAGACAAACAGACCAGAGACAATTGTCTTACTACTTATTGCATTTGCAGAATAATAGCGATGATTCAGTTTGAAGACGTTAAATAGCCGTGAGGTGAAAGCCTTTGTGGCGAAAGGAAGCTCCAATAAAGACGAGGAAAGTCCTCGCTGTCTCCCTTCCACCCTTCGCTCAACGAAATTGCCCAAAGGCACCAGTTATAAACTCTCCTCGCGCGCGATACTTGTTATAACCAGAACACACTGTGTTATCTTTACACAAACCAACTTCAAATTTATATAATATATATATAAATGCATACAAACGTTATGCATCAAATATTTCAAGCATTTTATTAAAAGCATCTCTTCTCATGCATCTCCTCAAATTTATGAATGTTAGAGAGGTTTTTCGCGTGCGCACGTTGTGGGGATAATTTTTAATAAAATAACGTTTTCTGCTCTTCCCTGAGGCAGGATTTATCATGCTGTCCCATTGATTAGTTTCCTCGCGGAATGATTCATTAAGTTTTCGCGTGCGTTGAAAAATATAGAAGGGTTGAAGTCTAGACACACTCGCAGCACGATATCCATTACAATATTCTACCCTTCTCTATCATTTTTTTTTGTTCTTGTCTGAAATGCATTACAGCCTATACAATATTCAATATCTGCAGTGCAGGTGCTTCATTAACTCTTACCTCTTTCATACAAAGCATGTGTTTTTCATTATTTATTTAGTCGAAATTACAGAGAATTATTTACATTTCCTATTCGAAATTATACACGTTTGGATTAAATAAATAATTCTGATAATATTAATAATTTAGAAAGTAATCAATCAGTTGTAAATTTCCTATTTCAATTATCGATTTGATTTTATTAACACGTAACTACAATAGGTCAAAATGACCCGTGTTTTAAATTACAATCAGTTGATCATAATAGTTAAATTTTGATTTATTAAACTTTATTTTCATATTTTTCAATAAATTTTGAATGCAAGATGTGTTTAAAATGTATGTGCAAGTTGCTAGAATAGATATTAAATTGTAGTTACTGTTTAAAAGGTTCCTTTTCAGAATATTGAAACAAAGGGATGGGAAACCATGCGTTATCAAAGCCTGAAACTGTTTCAAAGGATTCGAAAACAACAAAAATGTGGTGTATTTGGGATTCAAAGAGAACAGAAATTAATGAAAACATGTTTCACTTAAATTGATATTTACATAATTTTGATTTTTTTTTTAAACTGAAAAACTTTGGTAATAAATAATTGATGTATTTATATTCTCATAAATTAGTTTTTTATTGTTCTTAAATTGTTGTAAAGAAATTTGTTTATTTTTCACAAATTTCTAGATTTTTATGACTAAATAAAGTAATTATTTCTGGCTTAATTATTTCCCAAATTTTGCTTAATATAACTATTTTTTTTTATTTGTAATATTGTATTTTAATGATGCTTTCAGGTCAAATATCCAAATATCCCAATTAAACAAATGATCGAGTAACACGAGATCAAATCAATTAAATAATAATAAAAAAATAAATCAAATAAACTATGAATTAAGAGATTTTTTGCCTCGCATAGTGCGGTTAATTGTCAATATCCCGCACTGTTTGAATTAACGAACACTGTTTGGATTAACGAAATAATTCTGATAATATTAATAATTTAGAAAGTAATCAATCAGTTGTAAATTTCCTATTTCAATTATCGATTTTATTTCATTAACACGTAACTGCAATAGGTCAAAATGACCCGTGTTTTAAATTACAATCAGTTGGTCATAATAGTTAAATTTTGAATTATTAAACTTTATTTTCATATTTTTCAATAAATTTTGAATGCAAGATTTGTTTAAAATGTACGTACAATTTGCTAGAATAGATATTAAATTGTAGTTGAAGAGAGTGGACGCTGTTTAAAAGGTTCCTTTTCAGAATATTGAAACAAAGGGATGGGAAACCATGCGTCATCAAAGCCTGAAACTGTTTCAAAGGATTCGAAAACAACAAAAATGTGGTGTATTTGGGATTCAAAGAGAACTGAAATTAATGAAAACATGTTTCATTTAAATTGATATTTACATAATTTTGATTTTTTTTTAACTGAAAAACTTTGGTAAACTAGTTACAGAATATTTTATAATATAAATTAGTTTTTTATTGTTTTTAAATTGTTGTAAAGAAATTTGTTTATTTTTCACAAATTTCTAGATTTTTATGCCTAAATAAAGTAATTTATTTCTGGATTTATGAAATTTTCCCAAATTTTTTTTAATATAACTATTTTTTTTATCTGTAATATTGTATTTTAATGATGCTTTCAGGTCAAATATCCAAATATCCCAATTAAACAAATGATCGAGTAAAACGAGATCAAATCAATTAAATAATAATAAAAAAAAACTGTTGAATAATTCAGAGCATTTCAATAGGCTACAATTTATATCAATGTAACAACATACAAGCAAATCCCGCACGTTGCGGTTATTTCAATTGAAATCCGGACAGATCAATAAATAATTTGAAAAGCTTAGGTCAAAGGGTGTTCGGGGGAAATTTTCGAATTTGACGCAAATAGAATATTATAATATCGATACAATCAAATGAAATTATGCGGGTGCGCGCAAATTGAGCCACTAATTAATATATTTATTAATTAATTACGAAAACATTAGTTACGCGTATTCGTAATGTCCGCATAATAATAATGGTAATGTAGGTGAAAACGATGTCGAGCGGCGTATTGTGATAATTATTATGATATGTTAAACAATGGTTAATTGAATCGGACAATGAAAACAGCGGTGAAATTGCTGAAAATAAACTGAAAATAACGATGAAATAACTTTGAGGAAGATAAACAAGGGATGTTTCTTCAGAAGTGCAGGTTATTATCGAAGTTTTTCGTATCGATCCCAAAGGAGAGTTTATTTAAGGAGAGACGAGGAAAGATTGTGATGATGATGATAAAATAAAACGGTAGCAAGTTCAACGACTATATCCTCTTTTTTTTTTATATATATTTTTATAATAATCCTCTTCATGATGATTAGATAATGATGATAAAAACGATCTAATTGCGTGATTAATTTCCGAAATAGACTCGATTTGATAGTAAACAACATTCCATTGCAAACAATTGCAATTTTCGAAATTATCTATTTATAAACAAATGCAATTCTGAGTTTTTTTTTAACCTATAGCGTCATTAGCAATCATACAGCATAATTATAAACTGTAATTAATGAATCGTTCTAATCTAATAATTAACAATGATTAAAATAAACTTATACACGTTACAATTTTAATTTGTCAACAATTATTTATTTTTTCATTAATATGTCAACATTTTATGTCAAAAAATTTAGTTTTGACAGTTGTGTAAATTTGAGGTTAAAAATTTGACGTTTCAATTTAGAACAAACTTTAAACAATGATTACGTCTGATACATGAAAATGATACCGCACATCTTCTATAGCAATAACGTATAGCGTCATTAGCAACCATCCTTAGTAACCCTACAGTGTAATTAGCTACCATACAGCATCCTTAGCAACCTTACAGAATCCTTAGCAACCTTATATAATCTTTAGCAACCTTACAGCGTCCTGAGCAACCATACAGTATCATTAACAAACATACTTAATTAATGAATCGTTCTAATCTAATAATTAACAATGATTAAAACAAACTTGCACACGTTACAATTTTAATTTGTCAACCTTTTATATCAACTGAATAGGTCAAAATTTGTTTGACAGTTATATACATTTGAGGTTAAAAAATTTGACGTTTCTATTTAATACCAACTTTAAACAATTACGAAAATTATTTAATACGTCTGATGTAAGTAACAAATAACGCACAGTGCATACGCAGCTTTATTTTAATTTGATGTAATTTCAAATAAATTATTTATTTTTTCATTAATATGTCAACATTTTATGTCAAAAAATTAATTTTGACAGTTTTGTATATTTGTGGTTAAAAATTTGACGTTTCTATTTAGAACAAACTTGAAGCAATTAATACGTCTTATGCAAGGAGTTTTTAGCAACCGTACAGCGTCATTAGCAACTTTGCAGCGTCCTTAGCAACCGTATAACGTCATTAGCAAACTTACAACGTCCTTAGCAACCGTACAACGTCATTAGCAATCTAACAGCGTTCTTGTCAACCGTACAGTATCATTAACATTCATACTTAATTAATGAATCGTTCTAATCTAATAATTAACAATGCTTAAAACAATTTTAATTTGTCAACCTTTTATGTCAACTGAATAGGTCAAAATATGTTTGACAGTTATATACATTTGAGGTTAAAAAAAATTGACGTTTCTATTTAGTACCAACTTGAAGCAATTCATACGTCTTATGCAAGGCGTCCTTAGTAACCGTACAGAGTCATTAGCAACTTTGCAGCGTCCTTAGCAACCGTACAGCGTCATTAGCAACCTCACAGCGTCCTTAGCAACCGTACAACGTTATTAGCAACCTTACAGCGTTCTTATCAACCGTAGAGTAACATTAACATTCATACTTAATTAATGAATCGTTCTAATCTAATAATTAACACTAATTAAAATTGACTTACACATGTGATAAAGGACCAATTTATCATCGGATCCGTCGTTCTGCGTCAAGTATCTCTGGAAGGCCTCGTTCATCGGAGCGAAGACGGTCACCTGCTTGAACATGAGCGTAACATTGGCCAATTCGCTTCGTTCCACCATCGAATAGAACTGCAAAGAAAAAAATAAACATCAATAAATTACATTTGTAAAATTCAATTAATTGCAGCGGGAATATTTAATATAAAACGATAATCTAAATTAATTAAAAACGAAAAAAAAAATAATTATGTAAATTGACGTTTTTACGTGCAGCTGCCGTTTGCAATTAGATCAGAGTCGTTCTTCTTTAACGAGGTCTTCCGGCGGCGCCCACACGATACACGCGTGTCACTGCCCTTCTCTTCTCTTCAGTACAATCTCATAATCAGCATCATCATCAACAACGTTACGCAATCACAATCCATCCCCATTTCCGAAGTTGACCGGCGATTGCATAACGGATGCCGAAATCCAATTACGAAGTGAGATGTAATCAATGCGCCCGCTAATTATAAGTTGCGAATTGTTGTCGGGACGAGAGGACGATACCTGCTGATTTTCCATTTTAATTAGCGAGCGGATCTCGTCTTTAATTAAGCTATTTCGTCTCGTTATTAAGAATATGCCAGTGTCGTGGATAAGTATTAAATAGGTGCATACTGTGGGGGTTTGCTACATCCTTTAGTTGAGGGAAGAAAAGGATGAGCAAGTTTCGCAGTATTAAATTCGCATTTAATATTCATTACTCGTTTTGCGAATGGGGAGCGCCCTCAGCTACATAATTAATCGCTGTTTCGTACTTAGTTTTATAACGATTAGACAAGTTAAATTAATACGTTTAATCGGAATTAAATATAATTTATTTACTTGCAATAACTTATACAAAAATTGCTGAAATATTGTAGTTCTGGAGAGATAAAAAAAAATTTACGTCCGTTGCAATTTCGATACTCTTCATCTTCTCTTTAAAACACAAAAACTGTGCTGTAATAAATTAAAGTAATATTGTTTTACATTCAGTGCAATTACTGTTGGTACAACTGAAAGATATTTATCTTGTCATAATTTGACATATGTCAATAATTACCAATTTCATGTAATTTTATATACATTATACAATTTTTCAGTTCACATTAACAAGAAATGTTACAATTTTAATTTATAAACAGTATATGTCAAAATTAGTTTCACAGTTTTATACATTCGAGGTTATTGACGTTTCTATTTAGTATCAACTTTAAACAATTACGAAATTTATTTAATACGTCTCATGTAAGTAACAAATAACGCACAGTGTGTTCGCAACTTTATACCAAAATCAATATATTGATTAAAACATTATATATGTATTTATCAAGAAACGTTATTATTCTAATTTTTTTACAGTATTAGTCTGACAGTTATATAAATTTGAGGTTAAAAAAATTGACGTTTCTATTTAGCACCAACTTTAAACAATTGCGAAGATCAGTTGATACGTCTCATGTAAGTAACAAATAACGCACAATGAAATGTAAAAACACTGCTTTTTCGAGCATTTTTTAAACTTTGAACA
>NW_017096983.1:0-4514 GCF_001412225.1 Nicrophorus vespilloides
GTAAATCAATGAAATGTAAAAACACTGCGTTTTCGAGCATTTTTTAAACTTTGAACACGAATTATAGCCAAACGGCTAAAACCACAGTAATATATGGATACTTGCTAGAATTCCCCAAACATTCAGCTTTCATATGCATCTTTTGGATTATTCTATTATTATAGTTTTCGAGAAAATCAATAAATGTAAAAACACTGCTTTTTCGAGCATTTTTTAAACTTTGAATACGAATTACAGCCAAACGGCTAAAACCACAGTAAGATATCGATACTTGCTAGATTCCCCAAACATTGTTAAGATGTCAATTATTAATATTAATATCTTCATATGTGTACAAATGTAAATATTTGTTTTATATAATTACTAAATACATTAACTTTCGCAACAACAAAATCAATGGGAAAATTAAGTTGACAAGAATATATATTACAAATACATACAGGTTTCTCTAAACATTTCAAATCAATTATAAAACGTGCTCATTTCACATTAGAACTTACATTTTATAGAAATACCACACACGCACACAAAACGATTAATTCACAAATACTACATAATAAATAAAATACGGGCGATTAATTTCCGTTTGCTTAAATTTCCTTTACGATAAATTACGTTGCGCAATCGTCGTCGAACGCATACACAAATTAATCAATTTCTTTCTATGTAAATGAATAAATAATACAAAAAAATATTGCATATCTTTGCTTTCATATATTTATCTCATATACGATTTTTGCAAAACAATTTATTACCCACTTTATACTTTTTTTTATATATATTTCTTATTCGAGGTGTTTAATTGCTTGAACACATGGCGACGTGTGAAGAAGTAAAAGGTCGATTTACCGCGGTTTCTTATTAAGGAAGTCAAACTGGATTAGAAGAAAAGAAACGCCAGAGCTAAACGCGTTAAAAAGAGCGGTTCAGATGAATTCTGATGATGAGATGAAATAAGATATTTTTACTACAACGATATTTTTTTTTGTGATACAACTTTATTTTATTGAATTGAGATGAAAAATGAAAATGAGAGTTTGAAATATTGAATTTCACAATCCGCATCGGAAATGAAAATCAAATTATTACTGTTTTTTGTATGCTGAAATTATATGTAATTTAACTATATTATAATAATATTTAGTATAAACTACAAATGGACATAAGTGGGTTTATAATTTATGAAAAGTAGTCTTAATTTTACAAAATATCCTTTCAAATGAACAGTTTTCATATCGTATTTTTTGATGAGAAAACGTATAAATAATAAAAACGTTGGGATGCAATTATTGTCAAATACAGTATTTATATAATATTATACAAGAATTGTAAAAGTAATTTCAAAACGTTTGTGGTATTGTTTCAAGAGTATATAATAGCCAGTGATCTTGTTTTTCTGTTATTATTTCCTTTTGAACTTTTACGTCAAGAAACAATACATTGAAAATAACATAAAACAAACAGAAAAGAGTGTATGTATAATGTAAACAGAACGTGCGATTATACCGAAAGGGCTTTGTGCTGTTTACGTTCGCGCAAGTGAAAAGCTGAAACATCCGGGATGGGATTTTGCGTGGTTTCGGAGTGCCGCCGTTCGGATACGTTTGGAGGCGGCGGCGGCAGCAGGTGCAGCGGTTCTCGTGGGGCTAATGGAAAATGCGGGTTAGTTTCCGATTGTTTTCCTCGTTGTTGCCTCTCATTTTTCTCATTTTGCTGTTGTGTGTGTGTGTGTGTTTATTCTCCGTTCCTTTCGAGCCACTAAATGCGGAAACACCGACCGAACTGGATTCCCCATCGAAACACGTTCCAAAGCCCCACCGGAATCGATTCTGGTCTGCTGCGAACAATCGCCAATACCATATAGAATTTCGCATCGGAATGCCCGGTTCGTGCCATCTCTTTCTTCCCATCAATTTAAATAAGAGGAAAAATCATCGCATCTTTTTTAAATTTCATTTTTCTTTCTATATTTTAACACTTTGCATCTTCTATTTTTTTTGGAAAAGAAATTTAAGATAAGATTTGAGATATTGCGAAAAATAAATTATTTTATGAATAATGTAGAATACGAAGAATCTGCATAAGATATATGAAACGTAAACATTCATTGAGTATAAAGCTTATACTTTTTTAAGTGTACTAATCATTAATTAGTGGAAAATGCGGTGGGATGTTCAATTCCAATTTCCAGAAGAAGAAGGAGGAATCATTACATCACTATCAAAACACAATTTCGTCCCTATCTTTAAGAAACATTTTATCTTTTTATTTATTTATTATTTTTTTGGGTTAAAGGAATGTAAAAGCTGAAATTATAATTCTGCATAAGATTTGTGAAAAGTTAACACTCATTGAGTATAAAGCAATACTTTTTTAAGTGTACTAATCATTAATTAGTGGAAAATGCGGTGGGATGTTCAATTCCAATTTCCATCAATCTGAAGAAGAACCAAGTTTAAGAAACATTTTATCTTTTTATTATTTTTTGGGTTAAACGAATGTAAAAGCTGAAATTATAATTCTGCATAAGATTTGTGAAAAGTTCACTCATTGAGTATAAAGCAATACTCTTTTAAGTGTACTAATCATTAATTAGTGTATAATTACTAATAGTATATAAAACTTCTCATCAGAATGTTCAATTCCATTCATATTTTTTTTTCATTCAATCTGAAATGAAGAGGAGGAATCATTACATCACTATTAAAACGCAATTTCGTCCACTCTTTAAGAAACATTTAAATCTTTTTATTTATTTATTATTATTTTTGGGTTAAAGGAATGTAAAAGATGAAATTATAATTCTGCATAAGATTTGTGAAAAGTTAACACTCATTGAGTATAAAGAAATACTCTTTTAAGTGTACTAATCATTAATTAGTGTATAATTACTAATAGTATATAAAACTTCTCGTCAGAATGTTCAATTCCATTCATATTTTTTTTTTCATTCAATCTGAAAAGAAGAGGAGGAATCATTGCATCACTATTAAAACGCAATTTCGTCCTCTCTTTAAGAACCATTTTATCTTTTAATTTATTATTATTATTATTATTTTTGGAGTTAAAGGAATGTAAAAGGTGAAATTAAAATTCTGCAAATATATAAGAAAGAAACGAGTACGACATAAAAGTCGTAAAACTTGGGTGGACAAAAAAAAAAGAGGAAAGGGTGAACGACGACGACGACGTGCTGTGCGGTTTCCCTTCGTTTCGATATGCAGAAATGTCCCAAGCAGTGAGCTTCATTTTTATGACCGTCGTCATCATTACTATTATTATTGTGACCGTGCGAAATCTCCGCGAACCGCCATCAATACCCAAGCAAATTACATCGGACGAGAAAACTTTTCGACTTTGCCGTTTCGACTCGCAGAAACGAACGAACGTTCCGTGCATTAAAGTAAATGCAAGTCGCAGAAATTAGTATTAAATCGACGATTAAATTTAATTGAAAATATAAAGCAAAGTGCGCGCCGATGTTCTTACTTACCATTCTCAACTTTACTTCTTGGTTTAGTTTTTTTTTCCTCTTCTTTTCGAGAATATTAAAGCGCATTCTACCACAGGTGTTCAAAGCTATTCAAGTATAGTGTTAAGTTGGATATCAGAAATTTATGAATTGTATACTCAATGAAAATCATCATTTTTTAGTAAAGTTTAGACATATTTTAACTATTGACAATTTCAATCATATAAGTTGGAAATATAATAAATCTATTACAATTTATAGTTTTTTTAATCATTTTATAATTTAAGAAGAATGGTTTAATTATAATCAAAATATAATTCAAATATTTACTAAATCATTTTTTATTTTTTTTAATTAGTTACGTAAGAGTGGAAAATATCAAAAATTCTCACTTTGGTACATCTTATCACACTTGTTCAAATCCCAAGTTTGTTCTATACAAAATGACTATTATTTGTAACTATTCAGTTTATTTTGAAAATATACAAAATAAAACGAGTCATAAAACATTGGTGGATAAAAACATGAAAGGGTGAACGTGTAATTTTATTTACATTCTGTTCATCAATGTTCATCAATCTTTCCCGGTGGATAGTTTACCATTATGATGATGTACTTCAGTAGTATATTGATGCTCTGTGATTCCACTATTTCCTTTGACTGTGAATCTGCTGCTATCCTTTACATCAGAGGTCGGGGAACCGGGGTAAATTACCCAAAATGGTGTAAAAATGATTTTTTTTGGGTAATAGGGAAATTTTTCTAATTTCTTCTTACCAAACTCAGAGAGCGGTTCTCTGACTACTTTTCAGATTTTGATGTACAAACTGTAAAATGGGATAGAGATCCTTTTAAATGTGAAATTTCTAACATACCAGAAGAACCTCCAGGTTTGGCAGAGGCAATTCTTGAACTTCCATCCAATACTGTATTTAATTTGAGACCAAAGCAAATCTTGTCGTCTTTTTGGTGGTCAAAGGCTGCAAAGGCTTTCAAAATTGCACATGAGGAGACGGTAAAACAATTGCTGCCATTTGCAACA
>NW_017096984.1:0-18996 GCF_001412225.1 Nicrophorus vespilloides
TGGACACCTAGTCAACGTTGGAACACCCTGCACCAGGACTCCCGACCTCAAACCATCCTCTAAACCCGACCTCCCAATCACAAGGATTACAGGAGTGCGCTACGCTCCCAGTCGATAGCTTTATGCACAAAAATAACTTACACATAACTTTTACCAAAAAAAATGAAAATATGTATTTCTATAAAACAATCAAAAGTTAAGAATCAAAAAGAATGAATTAACAAACGCATTTTAAAAATATAATTGAAATTAAATAAGTATTTATGTAAAAATTTTAACATAACTTAACAATGAGTTTTTTAAAACAAAGAATTGTATATAAGTTTTTCTCAAACAAAATTAATATTCTCCTAGATTATATTTAAATATGCAAACTAATTTCAACTATTTTCCTCTTTTTTAATTATTAAAATATTGTAGTTATTAACAAATATAATTTCAATGAAACATAAATAAGTAATTTGTAGTTATATTGGGAATTTTGGATCATCAATAAATTAATTATTAACATATACATATTCATATAAATCAAAGCGTTCAACCAACTATCCAATTGAACGCTAGATGGCGATATTTCTTGTAAACTTATCTGTTGTGTATTTACTCAACACATAAGTTAACCTACAATTATAAATCGTAATATTTACGACTATTGAATTAAGGTATTCTTTAAGAAGTTAATTGTTGCAATAGTGTTTTATAGCATTCACCATGGAAAGTGAAGAGCCTTTAGCCAAAAAGGTCAAAATTGAACCGGACGAAAGCAAAGAGACTATAGGTAAATGTTCATTATAATTGAGATTTAGTATTAACATTAAATAGTGTTTACAGATGTTAAAGATGAAATCGACGTTAAAAATATAAAGAAAGAAAGTGAGTATCTTTGCTTTAAAGAAAATTGTTTAGTTAGTAATTTGATTGAAATTAGGTAACTACAGATTATGCCCATACTTGGATACAATCAATCGGCAGTTCCTGGACTTTGATTTTGAGAAGCTCTGCTCAGTGTCTTTAACCAGGATAAATGTGTATGCTTGCCTTGTCTGCGGAAAATACTTTCAAGGTAGAGGAACAAACACACATGCATACACACATTCAGTGGCTGAAAGTCATCATGTCTTTTTGAATTTGCACACATTAAAGTTCTACTGTCTACCTGATAACTATGAAATCATTGGTGAGTTTTCCAAATTGTATATAAATTAGTTATTAAAACTTGATCTATTTTAGATTCATCTTTGGATGATATTAAATATTTATTAAATCCCATTTTCACTGAGGATCAAATAAAGATGTTGGATGTAAGCTCAAAATTAACTAGGGCCATTGATGGTAGTCTCTACACACCTGGGATTGTCGGATTGAATAACATCAAAGCCAATGATTATTGCAACGTTGTCTTGCAGGTAATTGAAAAACTATTAAATAAAGTGAAATTGATCAATATTTGATTCATTTTTAGGCTTTGTCTCATGTAAAACCATTGAGGGATTATTTTTTGAGGGAAGAGAGCTACAGCAATGTTAAAAGACCTCCAGGTGATTCCACTTACTTATTGGTGACCAGGTTTGGGGAGCTCATGAGGAAGTTGTGGAATCCGAGAAACTTTAAAGTGCATGTATCGCCTCACGAAATGCTTCAAGCAGTCGTCTTGTGGAGTCGTAAAAAGTTTCAATTCACGGAACAAGGTAAATGATTAGTAAATATTCCGTATTGAAATCTTATTAATTCTCGTCTTTTTTTTATATAGGTGATCCAATTGATTTCTTGTCCTGGTTCCTAAACGAACTGCACCGAGCTTTGAACGGTAATAAGAAACGAAAAAGTTCGATCATCTACAGATCTTTCCTGGGATCGATGAAGATTTACAGCAGGAAAATACCGCCCACCGAATTGGATGATAAACAGAAGAGAACTTTGCTGGCAACACCTGAATATCAGGAGACGGTGACGGAATCGCCGTTCTTGTATTTGACCTGCGATCTGCCACCTCCACCGCTCTTCATTGATGAATTCCGAGAAAACATTATTCCTCAGGTAAATTTACAATTATTATCAATTTATGAACGTGAAATCTTTTATAAGATATTAATGATTTCGTTCTTAGGTTAATTTATATCAATTACTGACGAAATTCAACGGACAAACGGAAAAAGAGTACAAAACGTACAAAGAGAATTTCATGAAACGATTCGAAATTACGCAGCTTCCGCCCTATCTGATATTGTACATCAAACGATTCACCAAGAACACTTTCTACGTGGAAAAGAATCCTACCATTGTCAACTTCCCAGTGAAGTGAGTATATATTGATGTGTATATTTGCATTTGCTGAAATGTTAACGTTTTAGGAATGTCGATATTGGCGAGTTCTTGACGCCTGAAAATAAAGAAAAGCATAAGAATACAATATATGATTTGGTTGCGAACATCGTTCACGACGGGGAACCAGACAAGGGAACTTACAGAGTGCACATTTTGCAGAAAAGCACAGGAAAATGGTACGAAATGCAGGATCTGCATGTAATCGACATCCTTCCTCAGATGATCACATTAACCGAAGCTTATATACAGATTTATGAGCTGAGAAATGTATAGAATAAATCAATAATATTGTATCCGTCAGTTATTGCTGTTTTATTGTGTCGATAGGAATATCGATTATATAGTCATAACATTTTATCCTTTTGAGTTCTCAAAATGGACAGTTCATTCAATTTTCTCTTCCTCGCCCAATCCTTCTTCGCCGTCATCAATTGACTCTATGCTTGGAACTGCGCACGGCCTCAAACTACGCAATGCTTCTAACTTTGGTGGAATGGTGATCAGCTCGCTCAGAATATCCCTGACTTCTTGCATTGCCATCGATACCTTATAAGTACTTAGCCTTTCACGGTACGTCTCGGTCTCTGTTAATTGAAATAATCATAATAGAATACATAATATCGAAAATTTTGTAGATTACTATAGCAAAATAATCGATACTTGCTTGATTTTGGCAAGTAATTCAAGTACTTGTGACAAGTATAAGTAATTTGCCAAGTTGCACATACAACAATTTTTAATATATACCTGTTGACGTGCTGCTCTTTGTATGATCCTCCTGATCTGTAAATATTATAAAACAAGTAGTACTTTAGTACCATAATAATTACTGTTCATTTCCTACATTATGAAATATTATGTGAATATGAAGCAAATAAATATAAATTAGGTATTAAGCATAATAATACTAAAGATATATAATTACCAGTTTTGTATCGAGGCATTGTCTCCATCTTCCCATAAATAGACTCGTGTGCCGCTTTCAGATGACTTTTCTGCTTGAGTTTGTATCTATCCCGCACTATTGTCTTCTCCACTTCAGGTATTACAAAGTGATGCATCAAATCTGCAATGTATTCTTCCTTCTCCAAGATGTCACTAAAACAAACTTTATTAACATACGTCTCTTCGCAGATTCATATGAAAAGAATGATTGCACAAATGTAAATTGTAACATTTGGGTATACATATTTCATGTTAAGTATATGAAGAATTGATACCCAGATAATTCAATATCTTTGTTCCTTATGTCCACTTTATGTGCCAAATTATCAACGTAAGACTTTGCTTCTTCTTTGGACGCGAAATCCATTCCCTCCGTAATTATATCTTGCAAATATAGATCCACGGTTTCTTGATGTATTTTTATCGTCTTGAAAAAATGTATTAAATTTAATCACAACTTTCATATATTGCTTTATACTTGTTTAAACATTTCATCGTGCTCCTTCCTTCTACGAAGCTCCTGTTGTCTTCTCCCAGCTTCGGCTGCTTCTCTTTTAATCCTTTCCCTCTCCACCAGAAGAGCCATCGCGTGGCATGCTCTCTCCTTATGTAATCTGTTTAATTCTTTGTTCAAGTAGTCTAGAAGTGTTCCAATGACGATGGAGCTCAACTTCTTCAAATTAGTTTCCAGCAGTTTCATCTAAGACAAACACATAAATCACAACCGTAATTACAATTTTGCACAGATACCTTAGCAGTGCACCGTGTCGCATCAATCTGTTCCTGCTTTGTCTGCTCAATTTTCTTAGTGATCTTCTTTTTGTTGCTCTTGAGCAACGCGAAATTGCATCTAAGTTCTTCAATCAACTCACGGCATCGATCTCTACCTTGAAAGATCTGAGCAAACTAATCAATGATCTCTTTCCAAAAATAAGACCTCTCACCGAAATCTGAGCAGCTCTTCCTCTTAACACTTTCTGGAGAAAAACGCTGTGCTGATATAGAGCCTCAACGTCATCATCGTAATCTTCGATCTCGGGCGTTGGTAATCCTTCGACTTTCTCCTCGATCCTAACACGCAGCGATATCAGTTTCTTCTCCTCCGTGCCCAAATCTTTAAATACTATTATTCAAAAACAAAATCCAATCACATTAAGAATAAAAGCGTACTCTTAAGTTCCATATGTAACTTCTTCAAAACAGGAGTCGTCCACTTGGTTTCTCGTATGCACAATCTTGTACCAGGAAGTTTAACATTCTTGATTTTAGGACAATCGACCAATCCGTCGGGCATCGTGTCGTACACCTCCACGCTGTAATACTGCGGCTTATATTTCATGATGGATTCTGTTATGATTTGATGAGCGTATTTCGGATTAGTTCCGTGCCTTATCAACGGCACATACAATTCCGATTTGTAGTCGGCATGCTCATCAAACACATTAACGTGTCCGTATTTCGATAAAATCCCTTTGTAATTAAACTCGAGTCGTCTTTTTTCTAAAAATCCAAAACAAAATTATATAATCTTAAATAAAAATATGACGTACGATTTGTTACCTCGATTGCAATTTTTGTGTAACTTCGACAATTTCTCTTGCTTCTCTTTCAGTTTAGTATCGCAGAACATTCGCATTTTCTTCTCGTTCCGGCACTTGGACTTTTGCTGTATCTCGTTGAGCATCTGCTCCAGCAACTCCATCCGCAAATTTTGTATATCTTGAATCTCCTAGTAACTTCGAATTTAGCTTACGCTTTAATTAATGAAACTCATCACCTGTTCACGAAAAAGCCACTGATTCCTCTCGATTTCCTCGATTATTCCTTTCCTAGCATTAAAACCCTTCTGGTCGGTTATAGGTCCCATGGATTTCTCCCAAGCCCGTTTCATCCTTGCCCTTTCGATCAAAGACACTTCATGTACGCCCACTGGTAAACCGCAACCTTTAAGACAATGTTGAAAATGATTGATAATCAATAAAATTAATTACAGTTAATCACCCCATTTCAGAAATTCCAATTTAAGCAATTCAGGATCTCCTTCGGCTATCGTGTAATCCGGCTCCCAAGGCGAGGTCTGCGCCGAAGTCGCCCTGTACACCGTTTGAACTTTCACGTTTTTCTTCGTGTTATCAACCTTCGGTTGATCCTGGGACTGGTCTTTCTCTGCATCGATCTCATAGAAACAACTCACATCCAGTTTAGGAACTGTACTTATAGTAGCCTCCGATACCACCGGACTAAAATTGCGCAATCATTTAATATGTTCTTGGTATCTTCATCTCCAATACTTATGATAATATTTATATCGGTCGGTTCCTGAAAGTATACTCTTTCTCAAGGTTTTACCGTCGTGCGTTTTATCTGTGTACGGTGCTATGGATCCAGTCCTTCTCATCACGTATTGCTTCCTGGGGTAATTCTTCATATCGGAAAACATTGTTGGAAAGATGGGACAAACTGCCTAAGAACAAACAAGTTCATAATATTAATTCACTTTACATTTCTGATTATCATTACATATTTCGCCTGCGCTATTCTCGAGTTCACTGCATGTTTGTAGTAATCCTTAGGACCGGACAGGACAAACGCAGAATCTTTAATTTCAACTACATTACAATACGAAAAAATTATTAAAATAGAAACAATACCATACATATAATCGTTAGGTCTGCCTGCTTTCATTATGGACGACATTTTGCGTTGATTTCTATTTTCAAGTATTTAGTATATAAAGTTATAAATTGCAGAGATATGATTGAAACGTGTACTTGACATAGAATACAGCTTTAATGTCAGATTTTTAACTCACTTGATCAAAATTAATTATTTCAAATTTAATAATTAACTGTTAAAGCATTTATTTAATATTAAAGTTTGTAACAAATTTAATTAATTTACATATTTATTAACGTTCTAAGATAATTTGAATAATTGAAAAAGCAACGTTCATAACAAGTTTCGTTCTTACATCTTAATAATTTACGTGACTTAATTCGCTTGATTATTAATGTAAAATTCCTAAAATTTCTTCTTTGTCTTTCCCGTCTTCTCCTTCTCCACCTTCAATAGACTCTAAACTATAAGCGAAGCACGGTTTCATCTTACGTAAAGCTTCTAATTTGGGAGGAAGCGACACCAATTCATTTAGTAGACTAGTGACTTCATTCACTGCCATCGTCGCTTTGATATTGCTAATTCTTTCGCGGTAGATTTCAGTCTCTGGAAAAAATAATAATTAATTATATGTTTCATAATAAATTTAGTTTTCAAATAATGTTGCATTCGCATTATCCGTAATTAGTAAACTATAAACTGTGCAGCATTATATAGAAAACAATAGTTATTAAAACAAACCTGATGACTTGCTGCTACCTGATTGCTTGTGTTTATCTATAAAAAAAATATATAAATTCAATTAGTAATAAGAAATAAAATTATAATATATGAAAGCTTCTCATAAATGTATAAATCTGAATGCCATATTTACCATGTTTCAAGGGATGCATTGTTTCTATATTTCCATAAATCGTCTCATGCGCCTCTTTAAGATTGTGCATTTGTTTAGCTTTGTTCTTTTGGGCTACCATTTTCTTCTCAACTTCAGGTATAACAAAGTGATGCACCAGCTCAGCAATGTAGTCAGCTTTCTCCATTAGGTCACTGCAACAATATTTTGTTCGATAAATTATCTTCAGTAGAATTAAAATAAGGCAATAATTATGAAGGAATCCTGTAATTTGATTAATAATTTACCCAGTTTCAATTTTTCGACTTTGTTCGTCAATTTGATGTGCCAAATTATCCACGTATCGTTTGGCTTCTTCCTTGGACGTAAAATCCATTCCCTCCGTGATTATATCTTGCAGATACAAATCCACCGTTTCTTGATGGATTTTAATGGTCTTGAAACATAAATGTTCAATGAAATTAAAAGAAGAAAATTCGAAATAAAATCGTGTAATCTGACTTGCTTAAATATTTCGTCGTGCTCCTTTCTTCTACGCAACTCTTTCTGTCTTTTGCCGGCCTCCGCCGCTTCCCTTTTAATCCTTTCCCGATTCACCAAAAGAGTCATCGCGTGACATGCCCTCTCCTTATGCAATCTAGCCAGTTCTTTATTAAGGAAATCTAAAAGCGTACCAACAACGTTCGCACTCAATTTCTTCAAACACGATTCCAGCAGTTTCATCTAAAGCACAACTAATGAGTAAAAAAATATTATGTTAATCATATGGTTTACGTCATTCGCGCAGCGTGTAGCGTTTATTTGCTGCTGCTTAGTTCGCTCTATTTTCTTCGTAATTTTCCCTTTGGCGCTCTTGAGTACCGTGAAATTTGACTTTAGCTCCTCGATGAGCTCACGGCATTTATATCTACCTTGAAGAACCTACTCGAATTAAAACTGTCAACATAAATGATCATTCAAACCGAAATTTGAGAGGCTCTCCCGCGCAGAACTTTCTGGATGAACACGCTGTGTTGATACAAAGCTTCTTCCTCATCGCTGACATGTTCGATCTCCGGTGTAAGCATTCCTGTAATCGTTTCTTCGATGCGAACTCTCAGCGATACAGTTTTCTTCCCCTCATCAACCAAAGCTACAAATCGTATACTCAATTAATACGTTCTGATCAAGTAAATACCCACTTTTCAGTTCTTTATGCAAGTTCTTCAAAATAGGCGCCGTCCATTTGGTTTCGCGCGGGCAAAGCCTTGCACCGGGAAGCTTAAGATTCTTGATTTTAGGACACTTCGTCAATCCATCAGGCATAGTATCGTACAATTCCACTCCAAAATATTGCGGTTTATAATTCCTCAAAGATTTCGTTATGACTTGATGACCGTACTTGGGATTTGATCCGTGCCGGATCAAAGGCATGTACAATTCCGATTTGTAATCGGCGATTTCATCAAACACATTCACATGCCCGTATTTCGTTAAAATTCCCTTGTAATTCAACTCCAAACGTCTCATCTCTACGAAAACAACAAGAAATACAATAATTTTAACATGTTCAACAATCACCTCTATCACGATTTTTGTGCAAAGCATCCAATTTCTGTTGCTTCTCTTTAATCTTTATATCACAGAAATTTCTCATTTTCTTCTCATTCCGACACTTGGACTTTTTCTGAATCTCGCTGAGCATCTGCTCTAGCAATTCCATCCGTAGATTTTGGACATCTTGAATCTCCTAAAAGCATTACAGTTTACTTTTAAACATCAACAAATCTAACATCATCACCTGTTCACGAAAGAGCCATTCGTTTCTTTCGACTTCCTCGATCGCCACGGTCCTAGCTTTGATACTTGTGATCGGTCCTCCTGGCTTCATCCAAGACCGTTTCATCCTAGCTCTTTCGATCAAACTTATTTCATGAAAACCCACTGGCAGACCACTACCTTTAATTAAATTACATCACAATTTGTAAATTTTCTCAAATGATCGATTTACCCCACTTCAGGAAATCCAATTTTAACAGTTCAGGGTCTCCTTCAACCACTTTGAAGTTCGGCTGCCAAGGAGAAGTCTGCGCCGACGATTCCCTGTACATCGTTTGCACAGTAACATTTTTCTTCTTGCCAGCAGTTTTAGATTGTTCCACAACCTTCTCTTTCTCCTCATCAATATCATAGAAACAATTCATATCCAATTTAGGAACCTCAACCTCCGAAGGTTCTGGGACAACTGCACTACAATTGAACGACAATAAAATTGGACAATATAAAAGGTAAACAAGTATTTGTACTTATGATAATATTTGTATCTATCAACACCTGATAATATTCCCTTTACTGGGAATTTGCTATCCTGCGTTTTGGGCTCGTATTGAGGTATAGGACCGATAGTCCTCATCACGTACTGCTTTCTAGGATAATTTTGCATATCAGAAAACATAGTTGGAAATATGGGACAAATCGCCTTAAAAGAATCATAATAATTAATTTGATGTGGAAGAATTTTTTTTAGTAAAATACATATTTCGCCTCAGACATTTTTGAATTAACCGCATGCTTGTAGTAATCCTTTGATCCAGAAACAATAAACGCAGAATCTGTAACGAGACATTAATAAAATGATCATATTATTAGATATACTTTCCTGTATAAATGATAAACAAAATTAAGTATTATAAAAAATAATTATTACATTATCTAATTTAAAAATTATGATCAAGAAACCGTTTTTATATGTGTTTAATCAAATTGAATAGTGGACTTACCATACATATAATCATTGGGTCTGCTTGCTTTCACTGTAGACGACATTTTTCCTTAAAATCCAATTACCTTACGTGTTTTCACAGTATATTATTTAGTAAAATATACCAATAACAAAGATATTATTGAAACCCGTTCCAGACGTAATAAACCCCTAACTGACAGTAATAAACGTCAGTCTTTTGAAATTTGGTTGTTAGGTCGATAAATAATCGAGGAAAATAACAAACACTTTATTTCAGTTAGTTAATTACTAAGATTTATGAATTTAATAATTTGAATTATATCTTGTAGAAATTTTAAAAAAAAATCTTTGAATATTAAAACATATTTGGTGGATACGCCGGGTATTTGATTGAAGAATATTTATTTTATGGTTTTAGAAAAAAAGGTTTGATAATGTATGGATAAAAAGGAAGGGTTTAAATTGAATAAAGTAAAGTTATTTAAGAAACAATATAATTGATTTATAGCAGAAAGGTTGACTTATCAGCTTGGTTTAGATTTTAACATTTAAAAATATATATATTTTCATTACATGTTAACTAGTTTGAACTAATTCACTTGATTTCCTTCAATCGTTCGCAATTGAAGTGACACGAATATTTCGAGCTAAAAACAGTCGATTTATAATAGAAAACGAAAAAATAACTGAAATGTAATTACAATAACACGAAACGAAAGACACATTTTCCAAGCGTATTTTATACTTGATAATTTAAGCCGTAAATGTATATTTGTACATATAAAGAAAGGGTAAATTCATGATCACTATACAGGTTAGATTAACGTAAGGTACAGTTGTACCCATTTGGAGGAGGGTACACTTGAGGATACATTGGAAGCCTTAATCCTGTTTCAAAATATTATATAGGTGAATACACCGTTATGCATCAAACGCACCGAAAAGCTTCCTCAATGAGGAATCGAAAATACTTCGAAGAAATTAAATCATCCTCGACATATGTATATATACAGATTGTCTTTTTGCACTAAATAACTTTGATTTAAGTCATCTGAATAAGTAAATTAGTTAAGACGTGTATGTATCCGTGCAAAATAAGATTATTGGAAAATTCCGCTTCCCGTTTTTCCCATGTACGAGGCCCAGCCGTGACCCTCTTCCGGGTTAATGAATTTCGCGCATCTCTCGTTCCCTCGGCGCACCTCGCAAACGCATTCCACTCGTATCCTGTAAACGGTCATTTGTCCCAGATTCAGCTGAGCTATTTCATTGGCGTACGGGAATTTCGGTCTGGTATAAGGCTTTGGGCTAATTGGATGGACGTTCAAAGGGACGCCGCGATCCGTCAAGCATTCCTTCTTGAAAAGCTCCTCCAAAGCGGCCTTCTCGTAGTTCAGAATCTCCTCTACGAAGAAGATGATTAAACGATGATAAATATATATTAATAAAAACTCACCTTTAGAATTTAAAGCTTTCTTAATCTTCTCCGTGATACATTCGTAGTCTTTTTGGACGAGCAATTGAGGCCCGTCTTTGGGAGGTGTCCAGTAGGTCAAGAAAACCAAATCGATTGCGTTGGTATTGGGAACAAGAGGCTTTACCTGGCTTCCTAAAATAGTTGTTACAATTCAATATAATTATTATAATTTATGATTTAGTAAACTCACCAACTGAAGTTATCCTCGGTATACCTTTGATAACGCTGCTCGCTTCGCGCTTGACCCTCCACAAACCGTTCTTCCGATCTTCGGCTTCCTTCTCGCTCTCCAAAGTCCACAGATTTTCGGACACATTCAACATCTTTTCCTTTTCCTCGTCCAGAACTCGTTTAACTTCTGCGTTTTCCTTCATCTTATCGATGTGTGATTGCAAATCTCGCTGCTCGAACCGTGATTTTCGCAACTGCTGCTCCATGTTCTTCAAGTACGTGTCCTTCAGAATATCCGTCGGCAATTCGTTCAGATTATGCAACAGCCTGTTCTTCGACTGCTCGATATTCCTGTAATCGTACACGCCGTACCTTTTATCCGCTAATTTTTTCGTAGTCCTCGTCGTATCTTCATCTCCTCTCGTGTCGCGATTACCTTTCGCTGCGTTATCCTCCATATACTGTTTACCATATGCGTTCATCGGTTCAGCATCGTCCAAATAAGAAGTGTAATCGATTTCATCCGGTTGATAGTTCTGAGGATAAGCCACCTTCGGTTGCCACATCTCAGGTTGCTGATCGTAATCCGGCTCGAATTTCTGTTCAGGCTGAAGCAAAGAAAATGTAAAAGGCGATTTATCAAATGCAAAGAACTACGATTAATTACAGGATTAGCGGAGAGCTTCGGGTGCTCCGGTTTGTTGTAATCTTTAATTAAACCTAGATTATTGTCTTTGTGTCTGAACGGCGAGTTGTCTTTATACACAATCTGCTTTGGGGGTTCCGGGGCTTGCTTAAAGGTCTCCTCGACTTCACCGGTTTGCACTTCCGGATGTTTCTTCAAATACTCAGTCGCTTCTTCCATTGCCGACTTTGTGTTATTATATTCTAAGCTAGTTCTATTTCCTATTTGTTTTACCATGGAACGAAATTAAATTTAAACACTGGATAAATGAGTAATTTTATTATTACCTGAATTGTAAATTTCAATTCCAGGAGGTTGATCGTACTGATTTAAAGCATACAGTTTAGTAACTTTAGTAGAGTTGAATCTTAATTTACAAATATCGGAGTTACTTTGCTCCTTCAGCGTACTTCCTGGTAGGAATTCGTAAATATCCTGCTTTCCCTCGTACTTATCACAATCGGCCAACCAATAAAGGAAGAAATCGTTTCCTGGGCCTTCCATTCCCATGGTTAATCCACCCATCTGAGAACCAACGCTATCCACAATCGCTCTATCATAAATAACTTTCCCAGTTTTCCCATCCAATATGTAAACCTACATTTTAAATCATTAAAAAAATAAATACTAAAAACTTAAATTAAAAGTTACCTGGCTGTAATAGTAAACTGGAAATTCTGGTCCAGTTTGATATTTAATAAGGAAATCGACGACGTTATCATCATTGAAGAAACCCGGCGTCGGGACGCTCAACGTCTCAGAATTATTAACAGTGAAACTCCAGATTTGCTTGAAACTATTCCCATCGAAAGCGATTACGGTGGAATTGAACATCGCTGATATTACGTCCAGTTGACCGTCACCATTAATATCGTACATAACTGATGGCGATAGAATACCTTTGAACTTATCCTCGTAAATGGTAACGAAACTTGCGTTTCCGCTCATAAAACTCTTAAGAGAAATTACTGATAAGTTCCCAGGAGAACTTGGACTTCCAGTCCCGAACAGCACGTAGTAATCATCGGGTTTTGGAAGCAATTGAGGAACGCTGTAAGTTTCCGCGTTGTACGGCGTGGACATCCTTTGTATTTCGTTGCCGGTTTTACCGGAAATCACGAGGAGTTGCCCAGTTCGCTGACGATCTAAGCATAAAATAAAACGTTTAAGAGAGTGTTAAAATATTAATAGAATATTTACCTTTTTGCATTGTATGTGATGCTAGGATATCCATAACTTTATCGGAATCCTGATCGGGTATGAAATTCGCCGCGTAAATATCCATTATCAAATTAACGTCCTCATCCTTATTCTGGAATACCCAGATTGTAGTTCCATCTCTCGAATTAATAGTTATAAATATCTGCAAGAAATCCAATTTAAATACTCTGGTTTCGATCAATTTTGAAGAACTTACACCTCCTTTACCGGTGGCTAAGCAATCGAAGATGCCATCACCGTTAACATCGGCGCTACAGAATAATGTAAAAATCGCGTGAGGTAAATGATTCCTCCACAAAGTTGAGCCGTTCTTTCCATCCAAAGCTATGACTCCGCCACCGCAAGGACTAGCTATGCCCAAGAACATGGGACAAAACACCTCATGGTGCAAAACGCTATTATCACCTTCAACAAACATTACTCTCAATCAATACATCCAATCCTAAATAGTTTTGTTTCTACCAGTTCCAAATCCGAAAATCAGATCTTCTACTCCATCCCCGTTAACATCTAGCGTCCTAATCGACGAATCGGACGTCAACTTCGGTAAAGTTACAGCCCAAACGTCCGTAACTTTTAAATCGCTGCATGGCAACATTTTCATAGTCACGTTCTTCTGCGCTTTCGTCACTATCCAATCTTTTATTTTATCAATGGGGAGTGGAAACATCGATACGATTACGACGATTAACGTTATTAATCCTAAAATCCTATCGGTATAACTAACAGTTTTGTTTTTAATTCGTTCTAGTTACCAATAATGGCCAAGAGTGTGCCAATTACGAAGCAGAAGGGTTTGCACATCTTTCTGCACGGCGGACGATTCTTCAGTCTCGTTTTGAAATCTGGCTTTGTCAGTTTTCTTCTCGGCGCCATCAAAGGTCGCTTCACGCCAATATCTTCAGCAAACTTGATTAGAACAAAGAAACCAAACATTAAATTATACAACAATAATAACAGTCAATAACATATAACTTAACTATTAATGTTTGCAACAAATTAAAAGATCATCATTATTTCATCATATTATATAATCATTGTAATCAAATATTTATTAATATCTAAGTGCGAACTAAATATGTAATATTATATTTATGTATTTTTCGTGTATATTGAAGCAATTTACTTACACATTCAATAGTTCAGTATAAAATTATAGCAACCGGATATTTCCGTCAATCAAAATGTTCTATTATTGGAAATGTGTACAACAAGTGGTGTTTACGAAAGCTCCACTATTTTCCATATATTTACACATATAGTTAAAACCCTATTCGAGTTTATAGGAAGCAAACTATATGTAATATTTCTGTTTTAATTTTTACAGATGTGAATATTGGTAGTTAGGCCCAAATTAGTAAATATTTAGTATAAATAATGTTTTATCAATTTATTGAAACATTTACAATCGTTTTAATATTCTAAAGACAATGTTTCGCAATCCGTGTAACATATAAATATTAAGCATTAAATCTTCATATTGCGCAATTTTGCAGCAGAATTTAGCATATGTCTATTAGGAATACTATGATTTCATAAAATCTATGTTTAGATACATTTTTTTATAAATACTAGTAGATACTTTTTCAGATTAATTTATTGATATTATTTGGAAATATTTGTACGTGTCGTGTTTGTATTATGATTCACCGTTTCAAAACATTAAATCAAGGTCATAGGGTTTCTCTTATCTGCAACGAACCCTTCCTTCATTACCTTGTACCCATTCTTTCCATCCCTGATGAACACCTCATCCTCGACATCGCTCATATCATCCTCGTCCAAGGATATGCTCTCCCGGATCTCACTACCCAAACTCATTCCAGGATAATTGGACATTTTTCTTTCTTTTAATGGCAACAAACCAAAACCAGTATGCGGTCAAACACCACCGAATCACGCGTAAAACGTTACCGGTATTTATTTCCTTGTTACAAAACAAGTAATGTTATACAAACAAGGGGTTTGTTTTAAGCGAACTGAATAAGCATGCAGACTGTGTCATGGCAATAACATATGTTGCGTCGCAGATCACGGCACATGCCCTGGATTATTGATTTTCCTACCGGGTTTTTTTTTTTTCGATAAGAGTCCCAACCAAATATAGGCCTGGGTTTATATTTGGATTTTGTTTTTCAAATAGAAGCCCTGATATTGCTCTGATGCAACAGGTTCTGAAAATTACTAATATTAATAATTCTCTTCTGGAAATTATTACTTATCTTATATATATTGAAAACAAAAATATCCTTTCATTAACTAAATATTAAGAAACTTCCTAACGGAAAAAACCCTGCCCTTCAAAATAGGGGTATTGAAAGGCAGAACGTTAAAATGTGTGCAAGAAAGAAGCACACATTCACATACTGGATATAATAAGTATTATATAATAACAACATGAATTGGATTGGATTAGATAAAGTATAATAATCTGGATATGAAAAAAAATATATTTAAGCATAACGTATTTACATAAAACCATATGTCTTATATTTGAATCCATCCAAGAGTTTTTTTCGTTTCTCGTTTTCCTTTGATTATTAATTTCATTTACGACATGCTGAAAATAGAACGAATTAATATAATTAATGTCATGAAGGATTGATGTGGTTTATTTACCTTTCAATAAGACTCGCCCTCATCGAGCTGGTTATAGAAGATGGCGCGTTTTCGTTCAGTTTGAAGATTGATTCTATCACCTGAAGCTCTGTGGAAGTGGTGTCCATGCCGCTGAAAGCGCACCAATCGTTTACGACCATTCCAGCTGAAACAACTTCGCTGCCTCTGTTTACAGTTCCAGCCTGAAATAAAACAACAAAAACATATAGTAAAAACTTGCTCATCTTTCACTTGTCAAGCTGAGACTTACCACCAAAGGTACTTGAAGAAGTGAAGATAACTCTTCTTGATTAGCTATACTAGTTTGTGGATGAACCAATCCTCCTTGATTGCTCAATACACAGTAAGATCCCACCAGCACATTGCTGGCAATGGTTTGTCTGAATACTTCTACCTTCAATACATCAGCAATAATCTCTTCAGTTTCCTGCAAACAACAAAACAATCATTAATTTTCAAACAATAAAATAATTTGAAGATTGCACAATATTACTTACCCTATCTAATTCTGGATGGACCAAAGCCACATAGTCATTGCAGGCAATAACATTGCCGAGAGCAGAAAGCCTCTCTTCTATCCTCTGGACCTTTACAGTGTCTGGAAGCGCATTCCTAATGTGTTGCAATTCTGTGTCAAATGTGGAGTTGGGCACGAGGAGGCCATGCTTATTGCCCACACACATTCTGCCTATAATACGGCATCCAGCCAGAGATGCATGCACAACTGGAATATTTTCTGAAAGTTCACTTTCGAAAGTGCTGCAAAAGGCAAAGTAAGATAACAATAAATATTTGTAAACATGGTTGTTAATATAATGGATATACCTGTAGAAGTTTTCAGAGCCTCCAATGCTTACTAAACAATATGAATTTGTGAGTTTAGAGAATACGCCGATTTCATTGTTGTTCTCGAATTGCACACGGAGAGCCATTTTAGAAATTTGTACGGATTTAACGATTAAACTTAAATTTTACTAGTTACAGCTTATTTCACAACGGTGAATCAACAACGAATGCAACAATAAGAAACAAGCACGCTGCTCATAACCTGCATAACACGGTTTGTTAGTGTGATGAATCATTGCTACCAACACCAAAAAAAAATTGTTATTCTTTATAAATTATGAATATATTGCATATTTTTGTTAATTTGAAATGATTAATACATTTCTCGCATATCTTATACATCTATTAGGTTGTTAAGTATTTCGATTCAATACAAATATTAAATTGCTAGAAGTTATGCAATATGTGGGCAATGTTATAATTGTAGTTCAGTGCTTCTCAACATTTTTTACATCAGGACACACCTCAAAAGCATAAATAGATGCAGGAACTCTTTACAAGCATAAATAAGCCGTCTAGGACAGGAATTCCATAATCAGGATATTTATATTCAAATTTTTGCGCTGTACAACAATTGGGAAACAGTGTTATAGACATTATACTCAAGAGTCTTGTTGTGGATATTTGAGCCACAACAAAACAGAAATATTATATATATTTTATATTATGACTGAGATTTTTTTAAAATTATTATACAAAAAAGTTTAGGTGCGGCTCTTGCTGCAAAAAGTCTGGCCACCCCTGTTATATACAATAAATATGAAAAATGAGAAGATTAATTCTTGTCATCGAAAAAATTAGTTTTATTTTCATATTCTATGTTATAATTAGTAAGGTGACCAATATTTTACAATGAAAAGGAGGACGAAAATATTTAAGAAAAAGGTACAACGTAGATAAATTAAATATTTAATTAATTAATTAGTATTTTTTTATTAAATGAATATTTTTTGTAAATTTATCATTTTCTAACAAACTAACTAACTAACAGGAAATTTCGGAGGAAGAAATATGCTTCATATTGAATTTTACTCTCTAAGTGCTGCAGCTAGAGTATCAGCGTTCAATCTTAACAATTGAAATTGTTAGAATTTAAATATATATTCGTTTTCTAATTACTTGAAACAAATAATTGTCATCTATTTTAATATCAGGCATTTCTTTCGAAAATATTGCAAAGAAAGACAGGTAGAAGGACACTTTCCTAAGAAGGACAGAACCGACAGAACCTACAAAAGAAGGATTAGTCACCTTATAAATAGTATCAGTACCTTTTTCATTTAAATTTTGATAATATCGCTTATGTATGAATACGATTTAGCACTTAACTTTGATTTTCTAATTGCAGCTACTTTCTTCTTGATGGTTTTTATTTTATTCAAACCAAATTGTTTTCTTCAGACGTTGAATATTTCTCTATTGCAAGATGATTTAGAACATTAAATTTATATTAGAAAATTAAAATGTAACTATTTCATATGATTTAAAAACGGGTTATAGTGTACTAATAATTGATGCTATCTCTATTGCGTTTTTGTGCACACAAATATCGACTGGGGGCGTAGCGCACTCCTGTAATCCTTGTGATTGGGAGGTCGGGTTTAGAGGATGGTTTGAGGTCGGGAGTCCTGGTGCAGGGTGTTCCAACGTTGACTAGGTGTCCACACTAAGCTCGGCGTCGATATGGGCACCCTGGAGGAGTCCGGGGTGGCCAGGTTGGCTAAGGAGAGGCGAACCGGGCCAGAGGAGAAATCCAGCAGCCAAAAGTCTCCGCGTTGTGCAGTAGTGGGATCGCGCCCGGGAGTTGGAACCCTGTAACAGCCTGACCAATACAACCAGACCTAATCCTTTTATCAAACCTATAACAACTATAAACCTAAATATTTATATCATTTTGTTACTTCTTCATTTGATAAATGATGTCATAACATGTTTGTTACATAACATCGTTAGGACAATTGTATTATAGGCAACACATGAATCATATAATTAGTTTTAAATGGAAATTTTCTAAGTACTCTTTGCACCACGATCATCTAATAACATATCAAATGTATAATATCTGAAGGCTGAAAGAGGCGAAAACCCTTAGCATAGCCCATTCTCTATCAAATACAAAGAACCAAAAAGTTATAATATATCGAAAGTGCATGTGGCCATAGTCCTGTATTTTAGGTATAAATATAATTTTAAAGTATTTATTAGGCAGCACAAGAAATATTAAAATTAGTTTTAAATTGTATATTTTTTTTAACATTTTAAGATCATTGAGAAAATAAGTTAAAAGATATAGTTTTCTTATTGTAAAGATGCAATCAGAAAAAAAACCGCAATATATCTAAAATTATATGATCATACAAAATTAAATAATAGTGGTACAAAAAGTATATTTTAATTTTTTTTTGTAAAAGTTATGTAAGTTATTTTTGTGCACAAAACTATCGACTGGGAGCGTAGCGCACTCCTGTAATCCTTGTGATTGGGAGGTCGGGTTTAGAGGATGGTTTGAGGTCGGG
>NW_017096984.1:19003-19361 GCF_001412225.1 Nicrophorus vespilloides
GAACCGGGCCAGAGGAGAAATCCAGCAGCCAAAAGTCTCCGCGTTGTGCAGTAGTGGGATCGCGCCCGGGAGTTGGAGCCCTACAACAGCCTGACCAATACAACCAGACCTAATCCTTTTATCAAACCTATAACCATTATAAACCTAAATATGTATATCATTGTTAATTCTTCATAATGATAATATAACATATTTGTTACATAATACCTTAGGAATATTTTACTGCAGGCATTCTAATTAGTTTTAAATGAACATTTTCTCATGATTCATGATACAATTATACAAGATACAGCTGTTAAATTTTAGTCAACTTTCGTGTTTGATGTTCTTAATGACCGTGGTGTCAGATTGACGAACA
>NW_017096984.1:19367-33690 GCF_001412225.1 Nicrophorus vespilloides
TATATAACTTATCTTCTTCAGTCTGAAACTTACTGAAAGAAGTTACATACTTTATTTACATTCTTGTTTGTTATGGAAATTTCATTTCAATTCATATGTATTATATAATGGAAGAAAGAACATAATCACAAAGTTACATCATATAAATTTCATTGTTTATAAATAAATCTTATATCTACTGTAATATGAAAAGCAAGAATTGAACCAGATAAAAACTATATTTTTTTCTTATAAACATGGAACATTTTTAAAATAAAATTGATCTAATAAAAAGATACTACACAAGTATCAAAGTCCTTTGGAATATGAAGTACCAGGCATAAATAGAGACTGGGGCCCTCAGTAAATAAAATAAGAAATATATTGTGACTATCCATTATGGATAAATATAAGTAGAGCGGGGGAAGAGTGCATTCTGATCTGATTGAGGACCTCTTCCAACCTCTTCTTTAGTGCGGTCCAGGGGACCTTCAGTTGCTGGTTAATTAATTGCTCGCTCGCTCGCGAATATTCCTATATAATAATTGATAACTTCAAAAATGCTCTACATCCAGACAATGGTCATAGATTATTCTCGTTTACTCGTGTATGATCCATTCAATCTAAAACGAAAACATTAATTAATAGTAATTTAAATGTATTCAGTAATTGATTAGTTACCTTTCCAGTGTGGTCCACATACTCCCTCCTCATAGATAGTTCATTATTACTTGTGTATGATCCATCCAATCTAAAGCGAAAACATTAATTAATAGTAATTTAAATTGAGTAATTGATTAATTGATTAGTTACCTTTCCAGTGTTGTCCACATGCTTCTTAAAAGGTCATTTGCAAATTAATATTGTTCATGATAGTACATGTGCAAGTGTTCAGTAATTTATGCTTTCTTGCATATTCTAATACACTTTGTTGTAACCTATCTTAGTTATCAATAATTTCTGTTTTGTGATCTAAAATGCGATTTAAAGTTTGCAAATAAGTTTCATGAACTTTTATTTAGAACACAATCCAGTACATAATTTGTACTATGTCAACATTTAAACTATCAATTAGTTTATTTAAATAATTGCATTGTACTGCTGCACCCTTCGATTACGGTGTAAAAATTTACCATTTGGGCAAGATAGGTTGCATTCTATCATTAGTTCTGTAATTGCACCTACTGTATGGCTGAACACTTGCACAGCATTCGAGACCTTCATCTTAGGAATTTGTCCAGGAATTACATGTCTAACTGTAACTTTTTTCATTGATCTTCTACTTCTTGAAACATTAATGAAATAAGCAGTTTTAACATCCTCCCAACTCTATGAAGTCCTCATCATTCAATGAATATTTTAAATTTTTGGCTATCATTGTCAACAACAATCTCTTCAGATACAACATCTACTGGTCCACAATAAGAGTCATCTAAATTAATAAGATTGTTATCACTAGTTGTATCACTGTCGACAACAATCTCTTCAGATACAACCCCTACAGTTTTACAATAAGAGTGATCTACATTAATGAGATTGTTGTTAACAGATGTATCACTGTCTTCAACAATACCTAACACTTCAGATACAACCACTACTGGTTTACAATAAGAGCGATCTAAATTAATGAGATTGATGTTGACTGCTCTATCACTATCAACAGTTCTTTCAGACTCAACTTCATATGGTTTACAATAGGAGTGATCCAAATTATAAAATTTATCACTAATAATGCTGTTACTATCGTTAACAATATCAATTTGTTGTTCATCCTCTACTACTTCCAAAATATTTTCCGTCAACATCGGAAAATCGTATTGTAAAAAGCAAGGTTTTCTTCTGTACTTTTCAGTGAAATGAAGATTACAAACCCTCCTTGTTTTCCTTATAACATGATTATTCCTATTTTTCAATGAATTATTCCTCGTAGCAATTTTCCATTGTTCGAACAATGGAGAATCAACCGGAGGAAATGATCTCATTGGAATACCATAGCCGCTTTCAATATCACATCCTTGGACGCAACAATAAAAAACCATCCTATTATACAACATACATTAATTGAATTGTACTTAGACATACATAAATATAAAGAATAATTGTGGAAATGTTACTTACTTGCTTGTGTTTTTGTGTTCACTTCACAATGGCGAAATAGAAATGGACAAAATGAGACAATATACAAGTTTTGAAAGTTTTATTATCCGAAAGTAAATATTTGAAACGGTTACAATGGTTCCGTATTCAACCGATTTCGGACGAAATATCTTCTTCTTTCAGGTTCTAAATGCTCATACCAACTGATTTATCGTAAAAAAAATGATTACAATTTTGCCGTATCCTGTGACTCCCCACTCCTGGTGCAGTCCTGTTTATTCTCCTGGTCAACTTACCTTAGAAACTGCACCTGCTATTCAAAATAGTCAAGAATCATTTAATGCATCATACGAATATCTACTATTTCAATAAGATAATAATGATATGTTAATGTTTGTCAATTAACAAGGGTTGTCATTATATAATTGTATCATGACTTATTCATCTTAAATAAAATGTCGTTTTAAAACTAATTCAACTGCTTCTTGGGTTGCCTATAGTAAAATATTCCTAAGGTATTATTTAACAAACATGTTTTTCCCCCTGACTCCAGTAACTTACACCAGTGTAAAGTAATCTCAAATTAATAAAAACCGTGGCTGGCGAAATTGTGCAAGACGCGCAAGCCAAGTGAAGTGTGGAGAGGAAGGAAGAAGAAGAAGAAGAACAAACATGTTATTACATCATTATGAAATGAAGAAGTAACAAAATGATATAATAATTTAGGTTTATAGTTGTTATAGGTTTGATAAAAGGATTAGGTCTGGTTGTATTGGTCAGGCTGTTCAGGGCTCCAACTCCCGGGCGCGATCCCACTACTGCACAACGCGGAGACTTTTGGCTGCTGGATTTCTCCCCTGGCCCGGTTCGCCTCTCCTTAGCCAACCTGGCCACCCCGGACTCCTCCGGGTGCCCATATCGACGCCGAGCTTAGTGTGGACACCTAGTCAACGTTGGAACACCCTGCACCAGGACTCCCGACCTCAAACCATCCTCTAAACCCGACCTCCCAATCACAAGGATTACAGGAGTGCGCTACGCTCCCAGTCGAAAGTTTTTGTTCACAAAACCTATTTGCCCAAAATTCATAAAAAAATATTAATATTTAGTACAATTAATAATCAATTATTTAAATTATCAAGAAAAAAAATCAGCTTTTGTTATTTTGCATTAAATAGTTTATTAAATCATTGTTTTAAATTTATCTTTAAATTATTTCAGTCAATAATGATAAAAAGTTGAAAATCTTATGATATATTATAATTAATTCAGTATGATCTAAGGATTTTCAATCAATTATTAAATTTTTAAAGTAAATTCTATTAAACTATAAGTTTGGTTGCATACTTCAAATACTTACCACATCATTTTACAAAAATCTTGTTTTTTTTAAATTAATTATTGCTTATTTGATTACAGAAGCAGTGATATTTTATTTTTAATTAAATTTAACTCATATCTATATATATTTTTCATAATATTTGTTTTCATGTTGTGTTTATTATTATTAGAATATGATTATTATTTTTTACTATATAAAATCATTATTGTTCTCAAATATATTAAATGTATAGAATCTCTAAAGTAAAATACGAAAAATTTATATAAGGAATTAAATTATTTTGTTAGGATTGCAAAAAAAAAAATGTGTTTGTAGTTAGTTAAAATAATTTGATTATTTAATAATAAAAAATGATTTTTTTATTGCTGTCAGGACTTATGCAGTTTTATAATTTGCATCTGGAATAAAAACTAACGATGTTTAAATAACAATAATATATTTCGATATCCATTTACAAAAGTTTTTTTTTCCTTGTTTTCTTTTATTTGTTTAATTATATCTTTTTTTGGTTTATTTCTCGATTTGCTTCGTTTACTTCCATTAATTATTTTTCCACTTCCGTAAGAATCTACGCTGATGATTATCAATGAAACTAAAAGAAAATCTGAAAGTACGAGAAAAGAATAGAAAAAAGAAGGATAAAATAAACTGTGCACATTTGATTGACTCCACGTTTGAGCAATTGATTAAGTTTACATCTACAACTAACGGGGGCATGATATGTATCATTTATTATTTATTCATATTTACAAATGTTATTATTAGGTTTAGTATATACAACACTTTAATAATAGTTTTATACAAAAAAATCAAACGATGTTGTAAAGAACGAACTCAAAAAGCAAAAAGGGGTTAATCGTTTTTTAAAAAAAAACAACAACTGTACATTCCCATCAACAACTCAATCAATAAAAATGTATGATGAATTAGGAAGATTCCTTACAGATTAACGACTTATAAAATTGAATATCAAAAAACAAACTATGTAGATCACAGAGATATTGTTTGAATTAGGCGCCGTGCTGAGGGCGCTCGCATGGCAACTCATATCTTCTGGAGGAAGTTGTACTATTGGTATCGTTACACCTTTGGTGGAATCCGTGCAGGTGGCTTCCTTCACCAGATCGTTCATCCTCATCGATGTCTCTACGGGGGCGTCATGGGATTGGAGGCTCTCGCGCATCCACCGTCTCAACCAGTGTCCCAACCAAGCCAGATGACATCCGCATTTGAAAGGATTATGAGAAATGGTTAAACCACCTGAAAAACATCAAATATTACCAAAATTCAAATTTTGAAAATTCACTAAAATTTAATAACCTGAAATCAAAGTTGTTCCGGCGTTCTTCCAAGTAGTAACGTTACCATAGAAAATCTCAGGACTCAAATAAGAAAGCATGTTATTCCTCAGATCGATGTTCAGATACGAGATTTTGTACATGTTTGCGAACAATCCAGCCGGTAATTCCTCAATTTCCGTTCCCGTGATTTTTAATACTAAATCGGGATTCTTCGAGAACTTCTGGAAGGCATCCCTATCGACGCTCTTCAAATTCTTTCCAGTAATCTCGAGCTGTCGGATTTTCCTATTCGAAATGCAAATCAGCTGATCGTCAAGTATAGGATCTTCGACGTGCAGCTTAAGGATTCGTATTTGATTGGCGTTTGCTAGCAAGGCGCACAGCTGGGCCTTGAAATTCTCTATTTTAGGCCACGTTTGTAAGGCCAGCGTGTGCAAAATCTTGATGTGCGTGAGCGCCTTCGCATCGAACTTCTGCAATTTACTTAAACCCTGAATGTTAAGGATCTGTAAATTCTTCAAACCTTGAAAGGTCTCAGCGACAAGTTCCTGAAATAATATTAAATTAAATATATATATCATCGATTCAAGTTTATGTTATTACCTTTATAGGATTGTTTGATAGATCCAAAGATTTCAGATGCGGTAAATGATTCCAAAGGTGCGAAGGTATTTGCACAACTTTATTATTGCTCAAATCGAGATGCTTGAGTCTCAGCAGATCTTGAACGGTGTTTCTGTTCATGTTATCGATGTTGTTGTTAGATAAATTTAAGTAGACCAAATTTGGTAGAGGAAGGCTTGGGGTTGTTGTAATGCCACAGTGCGATAGGCGCAACTCTTTTAAATTTTGAGCGTAATGGAATAGCTCCTTGTAGTTAGCTCTAATGTTGTTGTAACTTAAATCCAATTTTTGAAGCATCCCGAGACTGGTGAATACGTTGTCGGGTAAAATAGTTAATTTATTGTTGCCCAGATCGAGGAACTGTAAGTAGGGAATATCGGGAAAGGTGGTGCTGTCGATGTGCTCGATGTTGTTGAAACGTATGTTTAAATGCCTTAACGTTAATCCCACTTCCGATAAACTCAAGCTGGGAATAACTGCGAAAGAATTGGAGCTTAGATCTAACATTTCAAGTACTGTGTTGCTGAATATTTCTTTGGATAGATAATTGATGTTGTTGTTGCTCAAGTTCAGTATACGCAATCTAGGCATTTTCGAGAATAAGAGGTTGTGCAACTGCGTAATGCGGTTGCTCGACAAATCTAATGTTTGTAAGTTTTGTAGACCGGAGAAGGCTCTTCTGTTGATGTTCCTAATATCGTTCTGCTGAAGCGTTAGCTGCTCTAGCGAAGTTAAATGCATGAACGTATTTTGTTCGAGTACAGTGATGGTATTGAAATCTAGGTAAAGTTTTCTCAACATCGATATGTTTTCAAAGCATTTCGGTATAGCATCGATGCTGTTATAACGTAAATCTAAAATTTCGATATTCAATATCTTGTTGTCCGCGTCGCATCGCATTATCTGATTCCTGCTCAAATTCAAGTGTAGAGGATTGGAAATGTTTGCGAATATTTTGAACGAGAACTCGACGAGCTGATTATTCTGCAAATCAAGTTTACCCAAATTGGGCAAATTAGTGAACGCGTGCACACTGATGCTGCTGATCTGATTATCGGACAGAATCAATTTCTGCAAATTGGGCAGGTCGCTAAAGCCGTTCCTGGCGATCCCCTTGATGCGATTCGTGGCAAGCAGAACGGTCTCCAAACTGGCCAAACCGTGGAACGTGTGAGATCCGATCAAACCGATCTCGTTGTTCGAGAAACGGGCGTCGCGCAGTTTCGTGTGGATCTTGCTCTTCAGCAGATTAACGTGGATGCCGTTCAGCTTGTTCGATTCGAGATTGATGTACTTGAGCTCTGGCAGATAGTCGAACGCCTCCTCGGGCAGCGAGAAGAAATTATTGTTATCGATTGAAAGCCATTGGAGGTTGGGAATCGGTTTGAAAATTTCATACGGTAGTTCACCGATTTCGATGCCGAAAGACATCTCCAGACTCTCTAGATAATCCAAACCTATAAACGCTTCCGGATCGATGTACCGTAACGGGTTGAAGCTGAGACTCAGCTCTCGAAGCTCGGAAAGCTCCGCGAAAATCTGCGGCTTCAGACTCGTTATATGATTGTTGCCCATGATGAGGCTCTTAATATTGTAACCCCAATCGGTAAAGTCGTCTTCGCTGATCTCGTAGATTTCGTTGTAGGCGATGTTGAAGTGAGATATTTTCGTGCAGTTGACGAGCGCTTCTTTCGGTATCTTGTTGAGGTTGTTGCCGCTGAAGCTGACTGCTTTCAGCGATTCGCAGAAACTCTCAAAGATAGTCGGCGGTATTTCGGTGAGGGAGTTCGAGGATAGGTACAGATACTTCAGCGATTTGAGTTGGCTGAGGGCATGCGGCACGTGTATGAAGTTGTTGTGATCGAAGTCCAGGTATTCGAGTGTCGTTTCGATGCCGTTGAAGGCTTTCGGTTCGACATTTTCGAGCTGGTTGTGCGAGACGATTATCCTGCCGCACTGCAGCCCGTTGAAGCTGTCCGATGAGATCGTACGGATGTCGTTGAAGGCCAGATTCAGGTCTCGGATGTAGACGGAGTTGTTGAACGGCAGTTTGGGCAAAGTTCGCAAGTAGTTCTCGCCCAAATCAATTTTCTCGAGCCAGAGTTTTCGCGGGAAGGTGTGCTCGGCGGGGAAGGAACGGATGTGATTGCCGCGCAAATACAGCCACTGCAAGTGCGGAGACGTGGAAATCACATCGATCGGAAAACTCTCGATGAGATTGTGCGACAGACTGACGGTCTGCAGGCTCATCGGCAGAGAGTGCCTGTGCACTCTGGATATTCGGTTTCCGTCCAGGTTCAACCAAATCAGCGACTTGAATTGCCGAAGGCCGTGGTGCAATTTGCCAGAATGCTCTCCTCCACCCTCCGAAGGCACTTCGGCAATGTCGTTCTCTCCCAGGAACAGGTTCACTATATTCGTTTTCATATGCGACCAATCCCCCACAATCGAATGAATTTCATTCCTGAAATCAAATACCAAAACACACTTTATATAACTACCTACTCCATACCACACACATATAAAATCCATTACATATACATTCTCGCTCTACCATTTTCCGCAATCCAATTCATTTTCAATGTAAATTTTAATATTTTTATACGAAAGCAACTCAATCAATAATTTAAATCATAGCTCACAGTTACGAAGGACTTAATTATAAATTTACTATTTAAATCTAAGTTAAACAAAGAAAATAAATAATTATATCACTACAAACATTATGAATTAATATAAACAAAACATTTACCCAAGCACAAACTAAATTACAATATTTAAGAGAAATGTTATTTATTATCTTAGTATGTGCAAGACATGGAAAATAAATAATATTTTAATAACTAATGTTTAGAAACAATTATAATTTTCAATTGCACCTATAAAAATGTTTTATTCTTTCCTTTAAATATTATTAATGTTGGAATATAAACAACAAGAGTAAACAGTTTGTGTAACATTTGCAATTAGGGTTTAAGCAGTAGTGCATTGTTGGAATGTTAATAGTTGAGGAGTACAATGGGAATGTAAATGCAGTAACTTTATATACAATTGAAAAACAAAACAATGTGCATTGCAGTTCAAGTGTAAAGAAATTAAAAAAATATATGTATATACAGGCTTGCTTTGCTTTGCGCGAATATTTAATATACAAATATTATTTTCCTTTCATTATAAATGTGTAGCTAGTAAATGCAATTATTTTGATCCTCTTAAAATATAAAGTTTCCTAAAATTTACATAGGATTAAGTGCAGTCCTCGAAGTACTATTTGCCGTGAGAGAGTGTACACTGGATGAACGAAAATTAAACGGAAAACTTTGTGCTGTTCCGATATTACAAAGCCTTACTTTCTTTGTTTTTTGTCGTTGTTGTTTTTTGTATTTTTTTTTTTGAAAAATACGCTGTAATTAAATTGTATTTTTCTTTAATAAAACTTAGTTTGTTTTGAAAATTTTAAACTGTACTATATCTGTGAATCCGCACTGATCGAAGCCGCACTATGCGAGCTATTGGTGTAGTTAGTGATAAAATTTAATAAATTGAAAAAAAAAAATATGGTTTGTATTATAAAGGGTGTCCCAAAATTAACGCAAGATTTGAATTCAATAGAAAACACAGAAGACAAAGACGAAAAACTCTTTTTTCTATTTAATTCAAATCTTCCGTTACTTTTGGAACACTCTTTATTATAATAATGTAAACTAATTTATAAACGAAATTGTTAATTTGAAAAATAAGAAGGAAAACAACTGAAAGTTAAAAATAAATGTATGTTACTATTGAATTTATATTTAATTAAACGGAAAACTTTATACTGTTTAGATATTATAAAGCCTTCGTTACTTTCTTTGTTTTTTGTCGTTGTTGTTTTTTGTATTTTTTTTGGAAATTTAGTTTGTTTTGAAAATTTTAAACTGCGAGCTATTGCTGTTGTTCGTGATAAAATTTAATAAATTGAAAAAAAATATGGTTTGTATTATAAAGGGTGTCCCAAAATTAACGCGAGATTTGAATTCAATAGAAAACACAGTTTTTATCACAATCATAATCTGAAGACGAAAAACTGTTAACTATTAATTCAAATCTTCCGTTACTTTTGGGACATTCTTTATTACGTAATTTACGTAAACTAATTTATAAACGAAATTGTTAATTTGAAAAATATGAAGAAAACTGAAAGTTAAAAATAAATGTATGTTACTATCGAATTTATATTGTTGTGATTGAATAACAAACATCAATTGGAGGGTTGAAAGAAAAGTAAAAAAGAAGTGGTTATATATTATGCATAGTGCGGATGCAGCATTAGATTATGTTTGGTACAGAAAGAAAGCCGTGTCCGCAAACGTGGATGGTAATGCAAACGCTGAAAGCCCAAAATCTAATTCCAGGATTGTCTGCAGCTACACGTCTCTCTTTCTGTTCGGAGAGCCTCCATCTCTGTATGTAATCAACAAATATTAGGGTGTATTAAATTAGAGCACTGAGGATCCTTTAATTATACAAGGACCAATTATAAATAACATTGTAACATGCACGAGGAAGAAAGGGATGTACGTAGGCTGTACACACAGCAGAGGTGTACCCGTATATTCTACTACTACAACTAGTTCCGCTGGTGGTAGTAGCTACAGTTGTAGTCGTATCATGATACCATGAGAGAAGAACGGGAAGGGAGAAGATACATACCCATGCAAATTCAGCCATTGCAAGTTGCGCAAATCCTTCATAGCCTGGAATGGTACACTGTCTAATTGGTTGTAGCTCAAGTCAAGCGACGACAGCGTTTTCGACATCGAACTGAAACGAAAACCGTTATTTTAATTAAAACTTTAGTCCTATTTGCATAGCCACGCCGCTGCATTTCGTACACATTTATTCAATACGGAATAATATCAAATATAACATGAACTCCGCGCCGCAGTCGCATTAAAAGTGAATGCGAGAATATATATATTTTTTGTTTTAATTAAAACGTTCCGGTTGCGCAATAATAAAACGTATCTGTTTATAAATATAAATATATCGAAATTAATTGCACTTTAGATGGAAAAGGGATACAGAAATAAATAAATAAATAAACAAACAGAAAAAAAATACAACCGTTGAAATATCAAATTAAATATACTGCAGTGACCTGCGTAATCCGAACTAATTAAAACATTGGTGATGCGCGTGTTTTCGGTGTCTATTGTTGAAATTCCGAATGGAATACTCGAATATTTTATACCAAAAATTATAATGCCACGTATTCAATGTTTAATATAGGTTGGATCCAAAAATGTATGTATTTTTGTTTGTTTAGTAAATTAGTCACATATATTTCCTATTATATTAACAGAAATTAAAACATTAATAAAATATAATTAAATGTTGTCAAAAAATAGAATAAAATTTTTGATATTTCATGAAAATTATTGACAATATTCTGAGGTTAATCTTGATAAACTAAATTTAGATCCTGCTAGATATAAATATGGTAATTGGACGGCTTCGATCAGTCCGGTTTTAAAATTCTAAAAAATGAGTATATAAAATAATCCTTTATACAGAATTCATTTTATGTGCTTTATTCAATTCCTCGATTAGTCCGGGATGTAGCCACACTATGTTAGGTATTGCTTTATACTTTTTTGATTAATATAATATTTCCTGCTCATAGCTTACAATAAAAAATGGTACTAAAATCGTTAAATTTTTCGTTTTGTATACGGGAAATTCGTTATGATATGGTCAAAATATATAACTAATTATTAAGCAGTATTGATTATATAATTACGATCATTCAAAACGTACAAAAAGGTAATTAATATACAATTTGCTTGATAAAGTTATTTTTGTTAAGTATAACATTGAAAAATATCCTTTGTCGATAAGCATTATTAAGTGGTGGAAATTAGCTTATAATCATTAAAAACATAGATTTTCAATTTGTAAAGTTAAGTTAGAATAGAGGAATTATTATGTAAAATAAAATGAAAATTGCATTTCTCGATTTGCGTTGCGTTCAATTTTTTATATTTGCTTAATTCAATTTGCTCCGGTATAGTTTGAAATGTTTCACTACTTTTTCTTATGCGAAAACTTTCGACTGCACTCTTTGTATCCGCGCAGAGCAGACATTTCTGACGTCCCAATAATTTCTTAGGAAACTTTTTCCTTGCATACACACGCACGTACATGTGATTTTCGTTTTGGAACTTCCTGATGCAAGCAAAACAACTAAATACATATACGATTCTCAAATTGAATAAATTGTCGTCAGAAAAGCAATAATTTAATTAATTTCTAAATAAATATATTTATGAATGAATTTACTTAATGCAATTGTTAATCTGAGAAGTTACATTTACTTGTTAATTAAATTCTTGAATTCAATAAAAAAAAATCTTTCAATTGTAGAATAGATTTCATTATTTAATTAATTAATGATTATTATAAGTATTAACAAGTTTTTTCAGAATTTTTATTAAAAAATATTGATAATTTTCATCAATTTGAGTTGAAAATAGAAAAAAAAGTCTCATTTGTTTGGTATTTAAAAGTACGTGTTTTCATATTTCTGTTAAAACACTATTTACGTTGTTAAACATTGTAATTAGTGGAAATGCGTGCCGTAACAATGAATAATGAATATTATTAATTTAAACCCATCTATGACATAATGCGGATGATATAATAACGAGTGAAACAGAATTGGATTTACGGTGCGTGAGATAGATAGAGAGATATGGTGGATTATAGTAATCTTTTTTTTTTGTTGTTGTTGTTTTGAATGGATGTCGGTGATTGGTTGATAAACAAAGTGCTTTGTAATAGAATAGTAGTGAGAACGGTAATGCGCATCGAATGCACATAAATCCCGTCCAATATGAGTAATTAAAATCAGGGCAAACGGTAATGGGCCTCTAATGGGGGATGTTATAATAAGCAATTAATAACGAGGGATGGATGGGTCGGTTTTGGAAGGGTGGGTTTTGGTGGGTTGGCAGTTCGCAGATAAGTGTCATATACGGGGTGCAATTAAATAGTATTTAATGTAAGCAATCATAATGTATTTGACGAGGGAATAATGCACAGTGGAGCTCGATGCACGTTGCACCCGCAATCTAGGTAATGATATATGGAATCGATACATCGGCCGGGAAATCGTGCTCGCATTATAAACTGATTCCGACCATTAAATCAGCCGCGATTATTGCACGCCACAAAGAGATCCTCACGTTAAATGCCCATCCGAACTGTTGTAATTTTAATATTACAACTGCTACTGTAGGAGACGCTTCCAATCATTAACTCATGTGTACTTTAGCACTGTAACATTCATACTATATGCCTGATGAAAGACGTTAAGTGGTAGTCAGTCTTGCAAAGTTCTAATACGTCGTCTAGTTATCTTCTAAAGAGAAGTTGATTGATGTTGATTGCAACTATAGCTTCAGGACACGTATGACATTAACTCATATACCCCCAAAATCAGAATGGGATTTCAGCTTCCCCCGCTCTCACATTTTTTTAAGTTTCACTCAGGGCCCCATTTCATATTTATGTCTGGAGCCTCAAAATCCAAAGGACTGTCCATCCAACATATGACCTACTAAATCGCGGCCCCCTTAAAAATTTAAAGTATTTACTCATCCAAGAATCTATTCGGAGTCGATTGTTGCTTTGTTTTAATATTGACCATTGTGGAAAATCTTTTTTTGATTTGTAAACAGTTATATGCAATTTGCAGGACACTAAAAATAATTGAGAGAAACGAATGGAGAAAGAGTGTGATTTTTTCTGACTCTAAAAGTGCTATTAGATTCTATTTAGACGCTATTCAATTCTCCAATATTCAGCCAAAATAAATTATATTGTTCTTCATATCAAAGACAGGTTGAGTCTCTTGGAAAGCATTGGGTCAGAAGTTTCGTTGTGCTGGATACTGGGACATGCTGGAATCCCGGGGAACGAAAGGGCGGATGCGTTGGTGAGTGAGGGTCTTATGGCCAATATCACGGACCAACTCGTTCCGTTCTGGGATATCAGTGAAATAATTAACAAGGAAGAAAGGGAAAAATGACAGTAAATGTGCAGATTACGAACGGGCCATAACAGATCTGCAGCTCATCTTTTTAGAATGAATATGGTGGATTCACCGCACTGTGATTGTGGGATGTTATCCACCGCAAATCACATTTTTTTTTAATGTGAAAGAAACAGTGTTTCCACAAACGTGCTCATAAGTGGACTAATCACTCAGAAAATTCAACTTCCAACCTCTATAGAAGTCCTGTTAAAGATGAAGGATAGGAAGATATATAAACTAATTTTAAATTTTAATTATTAAAAACTCTGGATGTGTTGTTTAAATATTTATTATAATGTGTTTATTCTATGGTTTCATTTTTGTATTTTGTTACCCCTTATTAATCTTTTTAACACTTTTTATTTACCGATCCGAGGCCTTCCCACACTGTGATAAGAGCTGATAGGTCCCTGCTCGTGAAAAGTTTATATAAATGTTGAATTATTTTATTTTTTGTTATTTTTATTATTTATACATTTCTTATATATTTATAAATTGGCAGGGTGTGCAGTTGTGTGCTAAGTTGCACACCTCCACTCTATAATAGAGTGGAGGAATCAGAACAGAACAGATTTGTAAACATATACAAAACTAATATTTTCGAAACTCCTCTTATTAATCATATTTCTAACTCATCTAGTTTTTGAACTTTAAGTTGATAGCTATTGTTTTCAACTATAGTTACATCTAAATATCAAAACGAGTGTGTACTTGTATTGTTTTATTGTTTGCCATTTAGCCGTAACTCACTGTCAAACCTGAAGAAAACCAGCACTCACAAGCTTGTGATAAGTGCGACTTAACCATTCGACTATCCGTCGACTTAATATATTTATCACCTATACTTTTCGAGATATAATAAAAAAATGTAAAAACACTGCTTTTTCGAAGCTTAATAAACGT
>NW_017096985.1:0-11010 GCF_001412225.1 Nicrophorus vespilloides
ATCCGTTTTTATAAAGTACGTGAAACAGACTTAAATACTTGCTGGTGCTTCAATGTAATCTTTATATTGTATATAAAAATGGTTTGTTTTGTAATTGGAAACATTAAGTGAGTGCAAATCTACATTTAAACAATGCTTGTATAGCAGTTTATAGAATAATATTGTTACTTAATAAATAGACAAGGTGGCGCAAAAGTAATGTCATAATTTGAATTGGCTGCCATTTTTTGCAGATGGCGCCAAATGTCAGTGTGCTTTGACATTTATGATGTAGATATATAGTGAATTAGTTGTCAATAAGCCAACACCTCAAGAACGTGGAAACTATGGAGATTTTGAGACACCAATTTCCAAGTCGATTGATCTCCCGTTTTTGCCGGATCTTATAGCACCAGACATCTTCCTTTCTCGTATTTAACACAACAAACCACGAACCTTGCAAGTCTTGAAAGCTAATATTGAAGAAGAAATCGCCAATTTGGAACCAATTATAACTTTCAATTATTATGATTTAATACTATTTATCAATTTAGAACTTTTTATTGAAACATTTAGTATACAAAATGAAATCAGACATTCAACACATTTATAGTTAGAAATCAACAGATATTGAAAATACATAATGAGACATATCTTTTTTTTTTATTAATGAATTAAAATTATATGTAAATTATTGAATATTTGAATGTATCTTGTTAATTTTTTTACTTTTAGATTTATCAAATTATTTAGAAACTTTCTGTATAAAAAATAAACTTTTTTTTAAATAATTTTTATTATTAAATATTGAGTTTCTAATTGCAAGTCTTGAAAGTCTTGAAAGCTAATATTGGAACCAATTTTACACTTTCAAATAAACTTTTGATGAAAACAGAGCCAATTCAAAAGATGACTTTAATTTTTGCGCCACCAAATTGATCCGTTTTTATAAACTAAATCACTATAATTCGCTTACACGATTTAGGCTTAAAATTGCATGATTTTACCAAAAATTGCTAAAATTTAATAAACATTTGTAGGCAACTTAATTTTGATGTGTTTTAAAAGAAAATTTTATTTTTATTTTATTGAAAATCACTGGTAATGTTAAAAATTTCTTTGTTGCTTGTGTATGAAAGGATGAACTGGAAGATGATAATTGAAAGATTTTGTTGTGGTGGAAAAGTTTGATGTATAATGAAATAGAGGCATTAATTATTGCGCCACCAAATTGCTCCGTTTTTATAATCTAAATCACGATTTAGGCTTAAAATTGCATGATTTTACCAAAAATTGCTGAAATTTAATAAACATGTGTTTTAAAAAAAAATTCAAAGAAAATTTTATTTTATTGACAATCAATGGAAATGTTAAAAATTTGTTTGTTGCTTGTGTATGAAAGGATGAGCTGGAAGATGATAATTGAAAGATTTAGTTGTGGTGGAAAAGTTTGATGTATAATGAAATAGAGGGTGTGTGTATGCAGAGTAATAAAATGAGAGCAAGGTGATATAAGAGAACGACGGAGTGATGCATGACCAAACTGAAACCGCCCCACGGAATCATTAAGGGTGGTTTTATGTGTTACCGAGGGGGCGGCGGCGGCGTTGGGTCGGGGTTTTTGGAGCACATAAACAGTTCAATTTCTTGTGTGCGCGCGTGCTGAGGCAGACTGTGTGTGTGACACAGGGATTGCTGAATGTCGGTTTTGGGAGAGAGAGAAAAGGAAATGTCGTCGTCGTCGCGGCTGTCGTCAGATGGTGGTTTGGGTCGGTCGTAAAGTCGAAGGGCGCGACAGAAGAAGGACATTCGCTGTGGAGGCGGCAGCAGCAGCAGCTTCCATTACGTATCCAGATCCGAGCGACGACACTTTTACCTGTTTATAAAGGATAATAAAGCCTTATTGCGCTCCACCCACCCCCCAATATTTCCACACAGAAGAAGTTTCTTACCTCTTGCGCGCATCTCCTAAAGATTATTACATTTCTCATTCTTTCAACTCCACTTCGAAACGGATATTTCTTCATTCCACATTGACAAAGAAAAAGTGAAAATTATCTAAATCTGCGCTCGAATTAAGAAACTCTCAAATTTACATCTTTCAGTTATAATCACAGAATATAATATAATTAATTGATTTATAACAGAAAATATACATAAATAAATAAACGGATATTTCTTCATTCGACATTGACAAAAAAAAAGTGGAAATTATCTAAATCTGCGCTCGAATTATGAAACTCTCTTTCAAATACACAAATTTACATCTTTCAGTTACAATCACAGAATATAATTCAATGATTTATAACAGAAAATATACATAAATAAATAAAAGGATATTTCTTCATTCCACATTGACAAAAAAAAAAGTGGAAATTATCCAAATCTTCACTCGAATTATAAAACTCTCCTTCAAATACACAAATTTACATCTTTCAGTTATAATGACAGAATATAATATAATTCATTGATTTATAACAGAAAATATACATAAATAAATAAACGGATATTTCTTCATTCCACATTGACAAAAAAAAAAGTGGAAATTATCCAAATCTGCGGTCGAATTATGAAACTCTCCTTCAAATACACAAATTTACATCTTTCAGTTATAATCACAGAATATAATTCATTGAAAATAACAGAAAATATACATAAATAAATAAACGGATATTTCTTCATTCCACATTGACAAATAAAAAAAGTGGAAATTATCCAAATCTTCGCTCGAATTAAGAAACTCTCCTTCAAATACACAAATTTACATCTTTCAGTTATAATCACAGAATATAATTCATTGATTTATAACAGAAAATATACATAAATAAATAAAAGGATATTTCTTCATTCCACATTGACAAAAAAAAAGTGGAAATTATCTAAATCTGCGCTCGAATTAAGAAACTCTCCTTCAAATACACAAATTTACATCTTTCAGTTACAATCACAGAATATAATTCATTGAAAATAACAGAAAATATACATAAATAAATAAACAGATATTTCTTCATTCCACATTGACAAAAAAAAGTGGAAATTATCTGAATCTGCGCTCGAATTATGAAACTCTCCTTCAAATACACAAATTTACATCTTTCAGTTATAATCACAGAATATAATATAATAGAACATATACATAAATAAATAAACGGATATTTCCTCATTCCACATTGACAAAAAAAAAGTGGAAATTATCCAAATCTTCACTTGAATTATGAAACTCTCCTTCAAATACACAAATTTACATCTTTCAATTACAATCACAGAATATAATATAATTCATTGATTTATAACAGAAAATATACATAAATAAATAAACTGATATTTCTTCATTCCACATTGACAAAAAAAAAGGGGAAATTATCTAAATCTGCGCTCGAATTATGAAACTCTCCTTCAAATACACAAATTTACATCTTTCAGTTACAATCACAGAATATAATTCATTGATTTATAACAGAAAATATACATAAATAAATAAACGGATATTTCTTCATTCCACATTGACAAAAAAAAAAGTGGAAATTATCCAAATCTGCGCTCAAATTAAGAAACTCTCCTTCAAATACACAAATTTACATCTTTCATTTATAATCACAGAATATAATTAATTGATTTATAACAGAAAATATACAAAAAAAACTTTTAATTTTTCATTACTTAAATTAATCAAATTTAATACAATTACTATCAATTAATAACCAAAATGTTCACAAAAAGTAAATTGATAATTTTTGTTATTTATATTTCATAATTAAGTACATGTATTGTTTTAATTGATACCAAATGAATTGAAACAAACATCACAATTAATCTTTACTTTAAGAAAATTCTTTTCAATTAATTCTTAATTAGACTAAATCTACAAACTATTAATAATATGAGCAGTATGAACATGAAATTGGGAAACAAAATTTAACAAAAACATTATCAATTAATAACCAAAATGTTCACAAAAAGGAAATTGATAATTTTTGTTATTTATATTTCATAATTATGTTTCAAATCAATTGAAACAAACACAATTAATCTTTACTTTAAGAAAATTATTTTCAATTAATTCTTAATTAGACTAAATCTACAAACTATTAACAATAAGCGCAATATAAACATGAAATTGGGAAACAAAATCGTATATATTTCCTTTTACAAAAATAAAAAAACGAAGTTTTCCGTGCATCCAACCAAAACCCGGATGTGTGTGTTTGCGTATACTTTTTCCACTCTTTTCATTTTCATTATATATTTTTTTTGTTTGTTTCGTCGGACATTGTTAACACTTGTGAATCGGTTGTGTGCGAGCGCGAATATTAGCAAAAACCGAAACGTTTATGCCCTTCCGCGCCCACCAATACTCTCTCTCGTTCTCTCTCTCTCGCGCGCATAGAAAAACCCTAAATGTATCTCTCTCACTTGCAATACCCTCCTCCCCCACAGTCAATACGGGAATGCCAAATGGTGCAAAAATATGATTTTCCGACCGCTAAATTCGCAATCCGCCACCTACGATATATCATCATACGCTCTGCGCCACCATTTTTCTTTCCATTTTCCTTATTTATTTTTTTTTTGTTGCGAAAATAGGAAAATTCACAAACGAAAAGTAACAAAAAAAAAATGCTGCTGCTGATGATGACGACAATGATAGTACGTTTAGGTGCACTTGTTGTTGTTACTCTGATAATGTTATCAGTGGGAGTTGGTTCTTCGGTTTGCAGGTGTCGAATTAATAAAATATATATATATATCAAGTATTTGGTGTAGGAGGAAAAACTCTGCGCGTTTATATTAATTCAGGAATATATGTACAATGCCACCCATCGTAATATATAATACACCTGATGATAAGTGTTTTTTTTTTTTGTTATTTATTGTTGCTATATATGCTGTGGATTTGTATTTACATAGGAAGAAAGGCGATCGTAAATCATCATCGACGGATGTTTGTTTTGCATATGTATGTAATAATCCAGTCAATATTTGTACAAATACAACTACGAATTTTTGTAGGACGGTCGCGTTTGCACGCGGATTTTTGATTGTTTCTACCCTAACACTTAATCGATATATAGATTTAGACAAAAAAAAATACAATAGATTCTCAAATGATGATGTTGTAGTTGTAGACGAAGCGATAGAATTTGGTGAATGAAATGTGAGAGAGTGAGATGGATTTTAATTAAAACTAAAAACGCGTTCGCTCCTAGACTTTATGGGCGAAAGCTCCTAAGTTACGTTGTTATCCGTTTATTAAGTTTTAATCTAATCCTCGAGCGGTAATCTTAAATCTTGCAGGATTTTCGTCCTTCGCCATCCTTCCTTCCTTGCCTGCTTTACACCGTTTGACACCCCTCGCTCCCGTGGACCCGTTTTTGGGTGCGCTATTAAAATTCTCCGGGTGAGAGAGGATCGAGCGAACGAGCAAGCAGTAATACACAACTGGCAGCATGATTCACATGTAAATGGCATCAGACCATGCCATACCATCCCTTACCATAATCCTCTCCTCTTCCTTCTTCGAGAACGACACACACATCCGTGACACAACTCTCTCCTCTCCTCTCATCTCATCTGCTCCACCCGTCGTCACAAGCCTGCTACTAAACCAAAAAAAATTAAATATTTCTCTTCATTTATGGACAAATGGATTAAATCACAACAATCTTTGAATACTCAGCTTTCATATGTGAAAACACTGCTTTTTTTCAACTTTGAACGCGAATTACAGCCAAACGGATAAATCCACAGTATTATATGAATACTTGCTGGATTCCCCAAACATTCAGCTTTACTATGCATCTTTTGGATTCATTCTATGTATTACAGTCTTTGAGAAAATCAATGAAATGTGAAAAGACTGCTTTTTCCAGCATTTTTTAAACTTTGAACGCCAATTACAGCCAAACGGATGAATCCACAGTAATATATGAATACTTGCTGGATTCCCCAAACATTCAGCTTTAATATGCATCTTTTGGATTCATTCAATGTATTATAGTTTTCGAGAAAATCAATGAAATGTGAAAACACTGCTTTTTCGAGCATTTTTTTTTAAATTTGAACGCAAATTACAGTCAAACGGATAATTCCACAGTAATATATGAATACTTTCTACATTCCCCAAACATTCAGCTTTAATATGCATCTTTTGGATTCATTCTACGTATTATAGTTTTCGAGAAAATCAATGAAATGTGAAAACACTGCTTTTTCGAGCATTTTTTAAAATTTGAACGCGTATTACAGCAATATGGATAAGAGCACAGGAATGTATCTATACTTGCTGGATTGCATATATTGGATTCATTATATCTATTATAGTAAATTAAATAAATAATATTATTGAACCATTTCAGAAACATCAAATAATTAACTTCAATCATCGGAATAAATCAGTCAAATAACTATAGTTATTCAAAAAGTGAGTGTAATCAGTTTTAAATGTATTGTTATAAATGGTAAATTATTATCAAACGTGGTTTTTGTGTTGTGTAAGTTTTGAATAAGGACAGTTTGCGGTACAGCCAAATTTAAAAGATAACAATTCGATATGATTATTATATGTTCCCTTTAATTTCCATTGTTTCGTTAAAAAATGAGTAAACTTATTATTATTGTCAATTAATTAAACATTCGAATTGACGTTTGTAATAAAACATAGTAAGTGTTGAACATGAAATGTTGAAAATGTATGCAAAATGTAAATAAACAATACACGAAACTGAAATATTTACATGCATTTGTTTCCGTTTCGCGATAAACGAAACGTTGACATTTTTATATTTAACCGGTTTCCTGCTTTGTTCTTAAATATTTATTTTATGTACGTCCACAAATTATCATTGAACCTGGCTGACATTTTACATGCAAAACCACAAATTTATTAATGTCCAGACAGTATATAAAACATTTCGAAATTATTATTTTTCATATCTATAAAAGAAAATATTATTTAAATCAATAGGCCTTTGAAACAGTTGACTTTAATGTTTCAATAAATATTATTATTATTAAGTAAATGCATTTTATTTGATTTATAATTTACCAATTTATAAAAATGCACAATTATCACACCATAATTACTTAAATTTAACTACTTTTAAATTAGTTTACAATTTTCTAATATATAAGTAAGTTCAAATTTGTAATGCGTGAAATGAAGTTGCTTTAAGGTGGTGCAATTAACATCAATTAGAGCTGTAATTATGCAATGTATTAACACGTTTCTTGTAATAAACCTAAGGATATTTCCCACACTAATAATAATAATCAACTTATTGGGGAATAGAGATACAAGGAAACGAAATAAATTGTAAACCAATATATAATATAATATAAAGTCCCAAACGCAAATTGCTCTTTAACATGAACACATTTATTAGTTTACGTCATATTGTGTACGCGCTCGTAATTTTTCTTCGGTTCACGTAGATCATATTTATTTCACATGCTTGAGTAACGTTATGCTCCAAGATAGGTGCACTTTATATAAAAGCATTCCTTAATAGAAAGCGAAAAATAAATGCATTTGTGTTTCCCTATAAAGATAACTGTTTTATTATTTTTTTGTTGGAAGCACTTCTTTTTTTTCTCCAATCATAGCCGAATCAAAGGAAAATATATTTCAGTTTTCTTTGAGCAAATTTATATATATGGAAATCTCTTTGAGGAATAATGATAAATAAATGTTTTGTCGTATTTCAAATTATGCAATATTATATACCTTGATTAATGAAATTACTTCGTTAAGTGAAACTTTCTTTTCAGAGATTAATGAGCAAAAGTTCCCTTTTCGAACAAAGAAAAAATAACAATTAACTTACATACAAAGTGAAATAACATTTTAATGTATTATTTGAGCTTTTCCCTCTTTAATTTAACAATTTCCTATACGGAATTATTAGACTTATTTCTGTCTTTTTTTTGCTATTACTGCTTGTAGAGTCGTAGTAAACACTTTTATAGTAAATACTAGACGCACTCAATACTTCATACATTATTGTCGCTTTTTATCAATCAATATACACAACTGTTGCAAGTTCCTTGTGAATACCGCAACTAACGATTAAACGAAATGCAATGTTTTATTTATAATGAACTACGCAAACTTAGTTAAAAAAAATATGATAATTAAATGCTTTTAAGACCAATTGCCTTTCGCAATCTGCTGACTGGTTTGTTTAGACTATGCAGATTGTAACAATGTTAGTTCTTACTTAAGAAAAAAAAATGTATTGTCCTATATTTGATCTACGTGCGCGAGAAATGCTAACATTACAAATTACTAAATGTGCACTTATTTCACTAATAAACTAAAGTTTATTAGAATCTACTCTTAAACCATCAACGCTTAATTCGTGTTGGAAACCCCTTTTACCTCAAATAGTTCAAGCAATACAAGATGATTCTACAATTTCACTCACAGTTACAGAAATAGTAAACATTGCTTCTCGTTTAAGCGATGAAGAATTTGCAGTAAACCATCAGGTTGTAAGAGAACTAGTACTCGGGGAAGAAACTTTAGATGAGGAAGAACTGATGGAATTAAACGATTAAACTGATGGAATTAATCGATTTACAAGATGTGAAAAAAAGGGCTAAATTTGGATAAAGAATTAGAACTTCATTTCATTCAAACTGATCGTTCAACACAAAGCGCAGCGCAAAGTTTAAAAGGGAGTTAAGAAATTGCTTAGATCCCTATAGAGAGGTTTTAGTGGAGTTGGAAAAAAAAGCTACAATCGAAAACCAATGTGAAGATGAACTAAGTGATGAAGACATTTTGCCCATTAAAAGAAGACGAGTTAAGCGACTCATATCTGACAACGAGGATGAGTGTTGAAAGATTACATAATTTTACAAAAGTCTTAATTGTTTTTGTTGAAAAACAGTATTTTAGTTGAGTTTAGTTCTTGTTTCATTTTTTTATCAATCCTTATATGAACTCTTAAATTCAATTCAATAAAAATAATTTATAATTTATCTTGCCTTCTGTATTTATTGCTCTCCATATAACGCGGTACGAATGATGTGATTTATACTAATTCCGAGTTTCTTATAGCGCGGTTTCCATCGGTACGCACTCACCGCGTTATAGGAGGGTTGACTGTATCTCTAAAATTGATTGAAATGATTTTCGAAATTTTAAAAATTTAATACAATACACTTGAAACAAGTAACAGAAGATATCAATGTTCGTTACAGAGATTTAGAAAATTTAAATAATCTTGAAAATATAAAACTATTTGAAAGCGTACAACCGATATTGATTTCTTGTTGCAAAAATAATTGCAATAATTATTAACAAAAACAAGAAATCTATGAATTATATCAGAATGAATTGAAAACCACAATCATCGCATTATTATTTTTTGTAATTATATTAACGGTGATTATTATTGTAATACATATTTATGTTACATTAAAATAATTATTTTATTTATGTGAAACGCAATGTAAAAATATTTAATAATAAATATATATATTTACTATATATGACTGGATTGTTGTTACTAATAACAACTTGATTCGTATTTATGTATTACAATATAAAAAATTTCGGTGGCAATCCCGACTATATCGAAATCCCGACAACCATAATCCCAACTATATATATGTATTTATTCAAATTGACACATATTACAATGTTAATTATTTAAAGGTGCATGCACCTGTAAGCCTTAGTTCTTTCGGCATTAATTCCAACTATATCGAAATCCCGATTATATAAAAATCCCGACTATATTTAAATCCCGACAGTGTCTTCTATTACTATAATTTCTACAATGACATCTCAAATACAATTAGATTATTAATTGTTATTATTGTATTTGTTTTCATTGACTTAATAAAACATAAAATTAAGAAATATTCTAAATTAAAATTAATTTATTGTTATTAATAATAAATAACAACAATTAATAATCGGGAAAAAGACCACCACCAACCACCTAGGTCTTTCAACTCGGGAATTTATTTTAAATATATTTTAATTTATCTTTTATGTTATATTATATTTTTTTGTTGAATAAATTGTTATTATTTTAATAAAAATTATAAGTGAGTTTCTTAAAAATATTAATAGTATGACTATGCTTCAAAATAATTAGTAATAAATAGTCGTGATTTCAATATAATCGGGATTTTCATATAGTCGGGATTTTCATATAGTCGGGATTTAGGAATCGACCGATTTTATTTTTATTTCAAATAGTCGAAGTACAGTTATATAAATCCTGGTATAGAGGAAAAAAAACTGATTATTTATAAACACAAAAAATATTTTTTTAAATTTAGTTTCTTTTTGAAAATTTAAATTGGTCTATAATGAATCCTAACTAAATTTTAATTGAGCAATATAAAAATAAATTCTAAAAAAATATTTTTTTTAATAATTAAATGTCTCTGTAATAGGAAAGGTTTAATATTCAACGAACTTAATTTTTTTTCGAGTAAAGCAGCAATGTTTATTTTATAACCGAATTTTAATCTAATATAAAACGCTGGTTACCTTGCTTGAACTTTCTTCAGTTTGATGCCGTGATGATCCAAGAATCGCTCGTTGATGTCACTCAAAGCCAGGTCGACTGCTGGACCAACTCCTTCCAAATCGAAAGAAGAATTCAATTTGGAAGAAATCAAAACAGCGACATTGTAGTATTGTGGCGTTGCTTCCGCCGCAATCACAAACCAAAGAACAAGTGAGAGAATACACTTAAGTATTCTCTTCATCGTAGACGTACTGAAAATAAATCAAAAACAGAAAGCAAAAGTTTGATTAACTTCCAATCTTTTTTTATTTTCTTGGAGCAAAATAATAATATTACATTAGGATAGTAATTTCATTTAATCTCTGTTATCAATTAAAATCAACGAAGGTGTGTTGCAAATATTTTATATAAAATGAAACAAAAAATAATTGGATCGCAAATTTTATTTGAAAACAATTCGAAGGTAAATTGTTGTTTTTGGTAATTTCAGAAAATTTAAATTGATCATTTAATTTATAGTTGGATTTAAGCTTACCTTCGA
>NW_017096985.1:11024-11674 GCF_001412225.1 Nicrophorus vespilloides
GTTGTCGATGCGTTTGTGTCGACGTCGCGACGCTCTGCATCCACCTGCAGCGCGTCTGCGTCGAGAACATCTCGCAGCGCATCCTCTATAATTAATTATCTTCCGCCTCGAGCTTTAGACGGCCCCCAACAAAAAAATGCCAATTTTTTATATTTTTTATTTAGTTTAATACGTATGGCACATCTATATTGTACCATATCATTTTTATAACATAACTTATGAACTGAAAACAGATTTTAGTGTAAATCATTTGGTTATAAGTTATTTTTTAGCCAAATTCATATCTTTGAAACAAATTGATTTCTTGCAATACGTCCTATTCGTTAATCGAGGTAAATAGAAAGTAACTAAACTAAAATTACTATTGACTTCAGTCTTTCCATTCGAGGAATAATATATTGTTGGAATAGGCAGAAGAAAATATAAGTAATGTAATGTGGTGACCGTCAATATACGTGTACCTTGTATATGTTATTTATATCATTAACAAGTAGTACATTTTTTTCACTTTTTTCCCGGGAATTACAAATCGTAAAATTCGCAAAAAATGACACTCTCTAATTAGAAGTATTTCATATGAAATATAATGTATTGGTAATAAACAATAAGAATACAATTAATTATGATAATTATGTTTACTTAAAATATGG
>NW_017096985.1:11694-13758 GCF_001412225.1 Nicrophorus vespilloides
GTTTAATACAATGTATGTGTTCTTCGTATTGTGACGTTCCCACAGAATTAAACAATCAGTAGACTAAAGAAGCAAAAGTTTTCAAAACGATCAAAACAATTAATATGTGTAACTTGAATATTCCTTCATGGAATTACATTTTTAGCTTATTTTAGTATCGAGATTTTAAACTTCTCCGAAAGTTTTTATCTGCACAGTCGTTGTCTGAATTAATTTTATTTATTTGATATACGATATAAACAAAATTAATTCAGAGAACCGAATTTGTTTCTTAAATCTCTTCTACCTTTATGATTTTTTTTTTTTAATTTACCTTATCGAAACTGTCTTCTCGCAAAGACTGAGCATATTCTACTATCGATCGACTTCGTTGTGCGTTGGTTTAATTGAATTTCCGACTTGAACTGACTTTGACCTTTCGATCAGACGTTTAATATTTGCGGCTTTTAATTTTTTGATATAATAATATATGAGTTTAATTTCAATCTAACATTTTTTTTGTTTATTTTATTTTTGTTTTGTAATGAATTAACTCTTTCTTACAAAACTCAAATGTAATTTTAGTATATTTTCCGTTGACGGTATGTGAAGTTTGCGACAAATCATGATGATTCAAGAAGTCTATGGAGACTTCAAATTTTCTGTTTGCTTGGAAATGAATGTAACAACGCTAGCGATCCGCAATCTCGCTAGCAAGAACAACTTCCAATAACGAGAGTTAACAGAGTTTCTTTATGCAATCCTTTGTGTTTCAGCTTTGTTGCTCTCGCACATACAGGAATGGTAAAAATCAAAGAGCGTGTGCGTATCCCTAACACGTGCAGATAATATACAAATAACATGCATGTTTATATTCTTCGACATATGTATGTCGGATATTTAGAGAATTAAAGTCGCGCGCGAATTTTCTGGATTGTTTTGAAATTTAGAAAATTTAAAAAAATAAATCACGTAACAGAAAAACATAATTTTAATAATTAAAAATTAATAATCAAGTTTTGTTATTATCATCATGATATTAGTCGTTTTGTGATCTTTGTCAATCTTCGGTCGCGTCATGTGTACTTTGTATATTTCTATCATGATATAGTATCGCGATGACCAGACTTTTTGCAGCAAGAGCCATGAAATATTTTCACCTACCTAAAATATTGGGAATCTCACCTAAAGTTTAAACAAAAAATCTAAATCATAATGTATAATATATTATTAGTTGAACCACAACAAAACTCTTGAAGAGCTGCGGTTCGTGAGCCACCGTCTGTCTACTCCTGATTTAGTATAACAATATAGCTTATACTGGTACTCCTCACATTATGACCACTCACACTTTCGACCTGCGTTATGAATAAATTTGTAGTTTGTTGCATATTTTTTTTATAATTTTAGAGCGATCCTATATACCTGACCATGCTCCTCGCTTATTGACCAATATTTTTAACAACGTAGTTGGAACGGAAAGTGAGGAGTAACTGTATTTGATACAATGGGTCTATATCGCAAGCCCGACAACCGTCTATTGAAAGCACGACGTTCGAAATCCCGAGTGTATCGAATCCCGAGTATATCAAAATCCCGACTATGTCAAAATCCCGACAATCAAAAACCGCAAAAAAAAATACAATAATATTAGTTTTATTTATATTTTTTCCAACATGAAGTCAGGTATTTATATAAATTGGTGTATCTACTTTTACACATTGAATGCAAAAAAAAATACAATAATATTAGTTTTATTTATATTTTGAATAAGTCAACGAAAAAAAAATACAATATTAATTAATATTATTTATTGTTATTAAGAATAAATAACAACAATTAATAATCGGGCAAAAGAGCCATCGACCTAAGTCTTAAAAAATATTTTTTTCAGTATCCGTCGTACCTATTAAAATATAGTAGAATAATTTAAAAATGTTATTAATTATTGTTATTTATCGACCTAGGTCTTAAAAATATTTTTTTTCAGTATCCGTCGTACCTATTAAAATATAGTACAATAATTTAAAAATGTTATTGTAGAAATTATAATAATAAAAGACACTGTCGGGATTTCGATTGTCG
>NW_017096986.1:0-285 GCF_001412225.1 Nicrophorus vespilloides
AAACACGAAAGTTGACTAAAATTTAACAGCTGTATCTTGTATAATTGAATCATGAGAAAATGTTAATTTAAAACTAATTAGAATGCCTGCAGTAAAATATTCCTAAGGTATTATGTAACAAATATGTTATATTATCATTATGAAGAAGTAACAATGATATACATATTTAGGTTTATAATGGTTATAGGTTTGATAAAAGGATTAGGTCTGGTTGTATTGGTCAGGCTGTTACAAGGCTCCAACTCCCGGGCGCGATCCCACTACTGCACAACGCGGAGACTTTTG
>NW_017096986.1:331-539 GCF_001412225.1 Nicrophorus vespilloides
ATCACAAGGATTACAGGAGTGCGCTACGCTCCCAGTCGATAGTTTTATGCACAAAAATAACTTACATAACTTTTAACAAAAAAAATTAAAATATACTTTTTGTACCACTATTATCTAATTTTGTATGATCATATAATTTTAGAGATATTGCAGTTTTTTTCTGATTGCATCTTTACAATAAGAAAACTATATAACTTTTAACTTATTT
>NW_017096986.1:564-9462 GCF_001412225.1 Nicrophorus vespilloides
AAATATTATATATATTTTATATTATGATGAGATTTTTTTAAATTATTATACAAAAAGTTTAGGTGCGGCTTTGCTGCAAAAATCTGCCACCCCTGTTATATACAACATAATAAAAATTTTGAAATATAAACAAATAGTTTAGTGCGGCTCTTGATGCAAAAAGTCTGGCCACCCCTGTTATAGACAAAGAAAAACCATCATTTTATATAACAAATAGTATTATATATTTGATGAAAAAATTAGTTTTATTTTCATATTCTATGTTATAATTAGTAAGGTGACCAATATTTTACAATGAAAAGGAGGACGAAAATATTTAAGAAAAAGGTACAACGTAGATAAATTAAATATTTAATTAATTAATTAGTATTTTTTTATTAAATGAATATTTTTTGTAAATTTATCATTTTCTAACAAACTAACTAACTAACAGGAAATTTCGGAGGAAGAAATATGCTTCATATTGAATTTTACTCTCTAAGTGCTGCAGCTAGAGTATCAGCGTTCAATCTTAACAATTGAAATTGTTAGAATTTAAATATATATTCGTTTTCTAATTACTTGAAACAAATAATTGTCATCTATTTTAATATCAGGCATTTCTTTCGAAAATATTGCAAAGAAAGACAGGTAGAAGGACACTTTCCTAAGAAGGACAGAACCGACAGAACCTACAAAAGAAGGATTAGTCACCTTATAAATAGTATCAGTACCTTTTTCATTTAAATTTTGATAATATCGCTTATGTATGAATACGATTTAGCACTTAACTTTGATTTTCTAATTGCAGCTACTTTCTTCTTGATGGTTTTTATTTTATTCAAACCAATTGTTTTCTTCAGACGTTGAATATTTCTCTATTGCAAGATGATTTAGAACATTAAATTTATATTAGAAAATTAAAATGTAACTATTTCATATGATTTAAAAACGGGTTATAGTGTACTAATAATTGATGCTATCTCTATTTCGTTTTTGTGCACAAAACTATCGACTGGGAGCGTAGCGCACTCCTGTAATCCTTGTGATTGGGAGGTCGGGTTTAGAGGATGGTTTGAGGTCGGGAGTCCTGGTGCAGGGTGTTCCAACGTTGACTAGGTGTCCACACTAAGCTCGGCGTCGATATGGGCACCCTGGAGGAGTCCGGGGTGGCCAGGTTGGCTAAGGAGAGGCGAACCGGGCCAGAGGAGAAATCCAGCAGCCAAAAGTCTCCGCGTTGTGCAGTAGTGGGATCGCGCCCGGGAGTTGGAGCCCTGTAACAGCCTGACCAATACAACCAGACCTAATCCTTTTATCAAACCTATAACAACTATAAACCTAAATATTTATATCATTTTGTTACTTCTTCATTTCATAATGATATAATATCCATATTTCTTACATAACACCTTTAGGATAATTTTATTATAGGCAACACATGAAGCATTATAATTAGTTTTAAATATAGCAGTTTTTTTCTGATTGCATACCTAAGATACAGGACTATGGCCAAATGCACTTTTTGAACTCGACAACACTTATTTACTTTATTTGATATATTAGAACTTTTTGGTTCTTTGTATTTGATAATTATTCGAAATTTTTGAAATAATGTTTGAAGAAAACTTTTCTAATTTTCCTGGTTGTGCTTATTTTCATATATAGGACATCATGACATATTTAGAAATTATTGAGATACCATTTAAAGTAAACTATGTGCTGTTTGTATTGCAACTCTTGTAAAGTTGTTTTGTAACAAACATGTTATGTAATACCATTATCAAATGAAGAAGTAACAAAATGGTATAAATATATAGATTTATAGTTGTCTGGATTGGGTGTGATTGTTTTTTAAAAATACTTATAAATAATATGCTGAAATATATATTTCCTGATACAAATTAAGTAAAGAAAATGAATTATTGAAATATGTGCTATTCAGAACAATATAATCATTAAAATGTATATCTACTGTTACTATATCTAAAAAGCAAAATAAGAAATATGCAGGAAAAGAAGTAGATAAAACCATATTAACATTGAACAATTTTTAAAATAAAGTTGAGCTTAAAAACTGGTACAATATCATAAAATAAATAATATGCCAGTTCGAAAATTGGTTTAACGCTCCAGATGAAAGGTTTTGTCTTGATTTGATTGTTTTCGTTGAAACGGCTTCGGTATGATCGTCGATTTCATAATCTTCACTTTCTACAAATGGATATTGTGGTGCAATTCCTAAAAAAAAATTAGTCTAATATCATAATATTTTATAGTTGATACTAAAATATTATAATTTTCCAGCATTGATATTATCTATTTTTCGCCAGTTCAAAAAATTGGTTTAGCACTTTACCTGCGACGATTGGTTTCGGACAGCAAACTCCGGCAAATCTGCAACAAATTCATACATTGAATAGAAATATTATCTGCAATTGATACTTTCGTATTTACTTGTTTTCGATAGAGCAGAAATAATCTTTGAATGTTTGTTCATCGGTCAATTTCGGTAGAAGAATGTCACAATCGCTGACTAACATGCATAATCCTTCCTCGCTCTGTGGATCTATGCAATCAAGCCCGGCAGGTGATGTTTCATTGATACCCAACGTATAACGACCTAAACGGATAAATGTCGATAACTAAATTGATTTTGTAAAATACCATTTTACCTTTGAAGAACTTTAAGGTTCCGTCTTTGTTAAATTTATTTTCCAACCAAGGTAGTTTTATTTTCATTTCGGTAGGAAAAACGAAAGGTTCAATTATTGATGTTGAAACGACTTTGGTATGATTGTCGATTTTATTCTCTTCATTATCTTCAATTGGATTTTCCGGTGCAATTTCTAAAAAATAATAATATTTTATTGTGATAATACATTATTTTATATTATTGTATGCCTCAATAAGAAATTAAATAATACTATGTAAACATAGGTAACATGGTTGTTTAGTATTAAGTTTGTGTTTCCTATAAATGATCCTGTTCATATAAGTTATAAAAAGATAATAATTGTATATAATCTTACTTATGTATGATATTCATTATAAGATTACTTAAATATATTTTCATATGAAGATTATGCAAAAACTGAAGGCTTTATTACTGATTATAGGACTGAACAAAATCTTTTCACTTACTAACCAATCCGGCCTTGAAAGCTTTAGCTAGAATTGAATTATATAATTAGATTATTTAATATAATTTATAAAGAAAAACAAACATACTATTTGGAGTAGATAAAGCTTTTTGGATGTCCACGGATTCAATGCTATTGGGTTTAACAACTGCCATCGACGATACGGGAGTTATAAACGAATACTTTAAAGCTAAATAGAGAGCTTTCTTTTCAATTTCTTTGACATTAGTTGACGTTTCTTTTTCTTCTAACAGCTTTTTCACTGTCATATAAGCCCACAGTCTGTAAATTAAGTAATTTTAACATACTAAGATATTTTTTATAACAAACACAAATATTACCTTTCTAATTGACCAACGCTTTTATTAACTTTAGGCCGGTATTGGACTGGACCTTGGTTGCCAAAGCAGTTCACAACTGGTGCGACTACGTTTGAGTTTTGTGGAATTTTACCAGAAACTACTAATTCTCCGCCTTCATAAAGAATTGGAAAATTTGTTGTCGTAAGACTAACTGTGTCGGGTGTGTATGTAAATGTTATGTTATTCAACAAAGGTGATGATATCTCTTTATAGAAGTTCTGCAACTGAATATCCGAATCAAAGTCTTCGTAGATTTTGCGTTCGAAACCAAAGTTCTTTTGAGAGAGTTTCTTTAGCAAATTGTGATCCGCTGAATCACCAAACGAGAGACTGATAATGGGGATTTTGATGTCATTTTCTTTAGATATCTGAAATTAGTAATTTAGGTTTATCCTGTAGGATTTGCGAATCAACTTACACCATCAATAATTTCATTTTTGTTGGTTTTTCCAACCGTCGCCTCTCCATCAGTTAAAAAGATAATCAATGGTTGAATATTATTATTGCCAACGCGTTTCCGTCTCAATTTGATCAAATGGATAGCGACTCTGAGTGCATCGTAAATATTAGTACCGCCTTTTGCCCGCATTGCTTTCACGAGTTTGTTTGTCTCATTTATGGTAGTGTTTTTGACTGGGTAAGCTGGTGCGAAAGAGATATTCTAAACGAGAATCAATTACCTTCCTGAATTAGTCTTTTATTAGTATTAACTCACTATAATTTCTTGGACTGCAGAATTATCCCTTAAAGAATTTGGGAAATAGGTGCTTTCCTCCGGAGCGTCCAAATTCCATACTTTTGCATGAATATTAAATTCTACCAAGTTGAAATAATCTTTCGAATTAAGATCGCCAAGGATATTTTTCATTGCTTCCTTAAGCTGTTCGATTCTCCTACCGGCCATACTTCCGCTAGTATCCAAAACAAATACGACGTGTTTCACCAATGGTTTTAGGTCTGGTGGTACAAAGAAATGAACGAAATATCCATCTTTAATCAATATTTCGCCACCTTGCGGATCACGCTCGACATCGTACTGCACGACAAACTGTCCAGCAAATCCGTCATCTTCCTCAGTACCTAAACCATGAGCAATACGCTTTTGTTTTTCGAAGTCTGGTTTAAATTTAATAACTGCTTGCTCGGCCTTTGGTCTTTCGATTTGAGCTCTGGGATCCAATTCATCGTTGTCTTTAAGAATCACGTTTCCAGTGCGGATTTGCGGGGCCCTCACAAAACTCAACGGACGCGATTCGACGATATCGACTTCAACGTTCAAATCTTTCACCAATTGTCCTGGATGAATGTTGATCACCAATTCGTAATAGCCTTTTTTCCTTTCCAGCAATTCCTCGTATGTTAAATTGAATACTGCTTTACTTTCTGGTTCAATGTTAACTTTCACTGTAAACGTATTTGAATCTCTTGCGTTTACCGAAACATGAGCTGCTCCAATCCCACTTCTCACCGCCTAAAACAATTTATACTTTAAATAAGTAAATTAATTGTAAAAATGTGTTTTACTCCACACATCATCATAAATCTTCTTAGCCTTTTCCTTTTCTTGAACATATGCTGTATAATGTTTTCCATCAATTTCTAAAATGAAGGCGGAGATAAAAGCTTGATTAGGAAGGACGACGAAGAATACGGCCTCTTGGGATTTACTCGCGTGATTTTTCACTTTACCAGTGACCGTAGTTTGCGCAAACCGATTCGTTATATACGTTTTGATGTTCATTTCTGATATTTGTGGACGCAGATTATCATAATTTGCCTGAAAATAAAAATAATTTTATATTCATATTATATCTGCGTATATGCTTTACCTTTTTAGCAGGAACTGCTACATTAGGGACATCAGTTACAAGCACCAAACCTTTATCCACAGGAATAGCAGCAGTGCAAGAAGCAATCAATGCCGCAACGGTGAATATCTTAAATACGGCACAAACCATATTTGAAATAACACATTAATTGTGATCTTCCGTCGACTCACCAAATTATATTACGCAACAATCTTACCACTTCAAAATGGGGATGTGTAATATTAGGTGGAGTCATAATGATTGCTTTATATAACTTTTATCGTCCTACTCAAATATTTGGAGTTTAAATTATAGATAAAATTCACAAACTCAGTGCCGTCCTTTGGATTTGAAGGTGCCGGATATATAAAGTGGGGCCCTCATTAAATAAAAGAAAAATAATATATTGTGAACATCCATTTCCATGGATAAAACCAATTTGTGTGTGGAGAGAGGCTGAATTCTGATCTGTCTAAGGGTCTCATCATTACCAAGGTCAACCATAGAGACGCTACTGCAAAAGCTATTAAAAAATATTACGTACAAGCGGTCACCTTGTTGTGGTCGCAACAGAATTAAATATCACAAAAAGATAAGCCATATTTTTATTATTTTAAATTATGTTTGGCTAATAAATTATTATTATACACTCGGTCCTCTTTTTATGCTTACTCTTTTTATGCGGTTTTGAAGTTATTTTTTTAAATAACTACTTTAGGCCATTTTGACACGTTTTGACACAAATTGGCAAACCATTTCATCGAAAAAGATGATAATTCTGAACGAGCATTCAAGTTTCAACGCGAGCTTCAGAATTGCATTTCTGGATATCAGGAATTGTACAAAAAAATAGCAAAGCCATCGCAAAGTTTTATCACTGATTATATTGTGAAAGGGAAAAAATCAACATGCGAAGTTGAGACTAATTTTACTTGTGAAGAATCATCATCTTCAGGACATAGATCTGATATGCTGACTATCTCTTCTAGTGATGAAAGTGATTTCGAACCAGTTCGCAATTTATGCCGAACACTTTCATATAACAACGATAATTCTAAAGAAAAAAATGTGAAGAAAAATTAACTTTCATAAAAAATTTCTGTATTTCTTTTTGTAAAATTTTTCCGTACAAATTTAGAAGGAATTTGTTAAGACTATATTTTTCTTAAATAAATTTAATCTTGACTATGATTGTTAACGTTTTTATAAAATTATGAATAAACATTTCAGAAAGAATATAGTAAGACTAATTATTTTTCTGAAATTTTATAAACCCTTTTTTATGCGATTTTCGGTATATTGTAACTCATTGATTTAGTTTTATGCGGTTTTAAAAAAATATGGAACGTATCCTTTATTTTTATACGTGTGTCTAGTCCTTTTTTGTGCGATTTATTTTTATGCGTTTTCCTGTGGAACGTATCTACCGCATAAAAAGAAAACCAAGTGTATATGTAAGTTTTTAATACAAATGTCTACATAAAAAACAAGTTTTTTCTTTTGTGGTAGGGCCCGAATTATATTTTGCGAAGGGAGGACACTTTAAAAGTTCTACTCCTTCAGTGTATATCGAAATACATATTTCAGCAAATTGTTTATATGTATTTTTAAAATATAACTACACCCAATCTAGGCAACTATAAACCTATACATCTTGTTATATTTGTTACTTTTTCATTTGATAATCGGACATCACGATACAATTGTACAAGGTACACCCAACAACTGTTAAATTTTCGTCATCAATTGCGCATGAGATTTTTGGTGACCGTATTGTGAGATAAACAAAGTTTAAGTAACAATTTAATATACCAAGACAAACATAACAAAGCAACTTTATGAATTATATAATTTCATTTATCCTCAAAATTTGTTAATTTTGACAAAATTTAAGGGCTCATGTGTACCTTGTATATTTGTTTCATGGAATTATAAAACATGTTTGGTACGTAACACTTTGAAAGTGTTGTAATATAGACAACACAAATAGCACATTGTTAAATTTCAAATAGTACTTCAATAATCACTAAATATTAAATGATGTTTATTAATAAATACAAACAAAATCAAACACTCTAAAATATTTAATAATTAAAAATAATAAATTTTTCCTTCAAACATAATTTGTATTTCCAATTATTCGATAAAAAAATGTCAAATACGAGGAAACAAAAAGTTCTAATATCTCGAATATATTACATAAAAACAATAACTACTGTATATTGGAGATCTTGTTCTGTATAAGTATAATTTTAAGTGTAATGTTAGGTATAAGTATAATTTTAAAGTATTCTAATTAATTTCTAATTGTACTCATTAAGGCAATGAGGCACTAGTTTGTAATAGATGATTGATTTTCATATTTTTGGGGACCGCCAAAGATATTTGTTTAGGGGCTCAACTATCCTTAATTCCCCAATGAATGTACCTTCAAAATTATTGAATATTTTATGATAATTCATATATGGCAGGGGTGGCCAAACTGTGGCTCGCGAGCCGCATGCGGCTCTTCAAGAGTTTTGTGGCTTGTTTAGCCATCTCTGAAATACGGTATACGAGTACTTGTTAAATTAGATGATTTATAATTCGAAATATTTTGAACACGTTATCAGACACAAATAACTATATGTCATTAGATAATCGTGGTGCAAAAAGTACTTAGAACATTTAAATCTAATTATAATGCTTCATATGTTGCCTATAATAAAATTATCCTAAAGGTGTTATGTAACAAATATGTTATTATATCAATATGAAATGAAGAAGTAACAAAATGATATAATTATTTAGGTTTATAGTTGTTATAGGTTTGATAAAAGAAATAGGTCTGGTTGTATTGGTCAGGCTGTTACAGGGCTCCAACTCCCGGGCGCGATCCCACTACTGCACAACGCGGAGACTTTTGGCGACTCCCGACCTCAAACCATCCTCTAAACCCGACCTCCCAATCACAAGGATTACAGGAGTGCGCTACGCTCCCAGTCGATAGTTTGATGCAGAAAAACGAAATAGAGGCAGCGTTAATTATTTCTATAGTATATAATGTACATTTGTTACCTGAGAAACTATATTATTGCATCAATTAGCACATTTTAATAAACATATTTATAAATAATGTACTTACATTTTTTCATGTTTTAAATATTCAGAGAATTTAGAAAAAAAAACTTACAGAAATTGCTAAAGAAAATAACTGATATAGTGATATTATTCTTTAATTTAAAATTTAATATAAAGTTACTTTTTGTATACAACTTTCGTTCTCATACAATATTTGCATTACATTATTTATTAATATAAATTGCACCAGTATAACTAACCTAATTATTAGAGGTTTTTTTTACATGTATGTTTGTTTATTTTGCAGACGATACTAATAATGTTATGCAATGTGATTAAAAAAAGAGTGTTGCAGAAAGGAGAGGAAACGATGAAACGTGAGGTGAGATTGGCTATCTGTAGCAGAACTATGCAAACACCGAGGATTATAATACATTTGAGTGACAAGGTCGTGAGAAAAATTTAATTTATCATTAAGTTGATTTATTAAAAGGAATCCAGGAATTTTGAATAATTGTTCAAAAATTTGCAGAAATAATATACAAAAAA
>NW_017096986.1:9472-58482 GCF_001412225.1 Nicrophorus vespilloides
AAATAAAATTACTTCTTTATTTGTATAAAGACTAGATTGAGAATGAAAATATCAAAAAGAAAAAAACAAAATTAAAAAAAGGACAAAAGATTTTAGTCGTTAGCTTTCGTTTAATACCAATTAAGATGTATAATTAAATAGTAAAAAAAAAACAGAAAATTTGAGTAATCTTAAAGACACAGTTTAATTGTTAAGAATGATTACCAAAGAAACCAAAAACTGTCATTAATGATTGAAACGTACTTTTGACTCGTTTATAATTAATGATTAAAGATTTTTTTATACAAATCTTTGAATTGTAAATCAATTAACACGAGAATTATTGAGATTTTGTTACGTGACCTAATTTTGGAGATAGATATAAAATATAAATTTGTGATGATCATATACAGATTTATAAAAAAAATGGAGAAAACTTATGAACAATTACAATATTTTGTCAACTTTTTTAAATCTTTAATTTTTGGTAAAAATAAATGTAAAATTAAATTAAATTTTAACACTTTTTTTTTAAATGTGTATATACAACATTGAATTTTCAACACCTAAAACATAATTAAATTTTAACGTGCATTGTAAGTGTTCTATTAATACAACTAAGTGGATTTAAATTACGTACAAATTTTGGTTGAGAATAACAAATGGAAAGCATTTAATCCAATAATGATTTATTGGTGTGCAGATTTCCTCTGAGCATTTCGTAAACAGAAATTTTGTTGGAAAGTGTTGAATTATGTGTGCACGCAAGTCACCTCTCTAACGGTGTACACGGATTCAGGTGTAAACAGTAATCCGACAACAAACACTGCAGCAATTTTTATATTTGCATTTTGTTTAGAAGTCATAGCCATTGTACAAATGTTCAATCCCCCCTGCGAATTCGTTTACACAAGATTTATCGCACGGTATTTGCACTCTACTGCACTCGTTACATCACACATTGTTACATCTAAAATTATTATTATGATTAAACTGCCTCATAACAATTTCATTGTCTTACTTATTCTGATTAGATTATAATAAATTACTTATATTAACGGGCAATAGTTTTAAACCAAAAATTTATGAGGAAAAATCTTTTGAAAAATATTTATAAGAAATTATAAGATGTTAATACTAATACGCTTACTATACGAAAAATGCAGCACATCAAGAACTTCTAATTTCTTTCTTTCTCATATTCAAAATAATTAGTTTTTTTTTCAACTATTCGCAATTAACAAAAGTATATTCAATTAATGATATTATAAGCTGAACTGTTGTGTCCATCCACTAAAGAGACTGTGGGATATCTACTTCTCTTGTCTTTGTGAAGAAGAATAACAAATAAAGTTATGTAGAATCAAATGAATTTCATTAAATTCGAAACAACTGAGACTCCACAATGACAACAGAAGAAGATATCCCACAGTGTCCAGAAAACCATCCCTGGGACACGACAGAACTGTGTGTTGATATTTTAGCTTTGAAAAGGTAAATTTGCAATAAAACCTACTAGAAAATCTATTTGTTAAAAGCTCATTGTTATTTTGTCAACTAAGTGAATGTGTGCAGTATTTATTTCTTTATACATTTTTTGATTTCATTAGATTTGAGTAAATATGTAAATGATTTTGTTTGTTTGTTAATTAGCAAATGGAATTGTAGGCATAAACTAATAATAATTAAATTGCACAAACCATCGAAAAAGTTTTTTTGTTTTTTCATATTTACCTGACTTTTTGCAACGTTTATCCGAAATTTTAAGTTATTAATTCATTAGTCAATAGAAAGTAAAATTTACAATATATAAAGTTCACATATTATAGAATTTGTTTCGTATTTCAGAATCAAGTTCTTAATTAAAGAATTTCTAATGTTTTTTTTTATTTGCAAGTAAAACATTTAGGTGATTTATAATTATTGCTTTCGTTAATATATTTATTTATTAGTTTGTTAATTATTTGATAGAAAGTATAAATTTTAAGTTATTAAGTACTAATAATATAAAAACAAGTCGTGATATTTGAAATTTTTATTAGTAGATAATTAGTAGATTCGTAAATATATAAATTAGTTGTGTAATATAATATATAAATATTTGATGGCTAATTGATTGAATTAATAAATAAATATGACAATTTCATTAAATTGTACAGATATTAAATAAAAAGTGTATCTGAATTGTTGAAATTATCAAATGATGTGAAATTATTGTTGTTTTATTAATTGGTTACAATTAAAAGTTATTAAAATTCATAATTTATGGAAAGGTTTATAGTTTTTGCACAACAAACGTATAGTTTACACGCTGCAATATATTTTGAAATGTTTATTGGTATATTAATTAATTTAATGAAAGGATTGATATAAATTAACTAATAGTTAAAATACACAAATAGACTATAAAGTAGATCTTATTTTAGAATGTAAGTTTATGGCGATAAACAAAATTCGCTGAGAATTAAACTGTCAGATAGAATTGATTTAGTAGAAATTTTGTGCGCAATTTTATAAAATAACATTTGTTACTAACGAAAATGCGAGAAGGAAGATTAAAGGCCGTTTAAAGCAAACCAAATATTTACTCGGAATTGTGTAACGAAAAATCCGGAGAATACAAAAAAATTGCAATAATTGAAGTTACCAAGAAGTTATCGAAAGCATGTATCAATTCCCATTAGTTTTTAGCTTATAATTTATAATTTGCGTAAGAAAACTAAACCATAAACTATGCGTTCATATTGTATACGCTTATGATGCTGTTAAACCAGTCAAAATTTTCCTATTCTCGACTCTATTTGCGGATGAGCATGAACAACATCAAAAATAAACATTTTTCATTTCATGAAAAAGAGACAAAATTATTATTACAATTAAAATAATTGTGTGATGCGGACGGTGCGCACCCACTTTTTCCCACACAATTTTGCGTCACGTATCTTATCTTTTGGCTTTATAATATAAGCTAGTTTCGTTGTTCCTTCATCTACAATTCGAAAATCATCTGGTCATAGAAGAGATCGCATCCGTAAAGCATCCACAATGAAAATCCACGCAAGCGTCAACAGCAAAGTGCCGAAGAGCAAACCGAAGTACCAGTATTTAGCAACGTTCTTCGGTAGTTTATTTATTTTTTTTATTAATATTGTAAAATAAATTTTGCTAATTTGATTTGTATTTTGTTGTTTGCAGCGACGTTCAGCATCATGACAAGTGCGATGCATTACGGATGGCCTTCTCCGTCCATCCCGAAGCTCCTCGACGGATCGTCGCAGCTGACGTTGACGGATGAGGAGGGATCCTGGGTGGCGGTGATGCCTCTGATAGGTGCAGTCGTTGGCGCCATATCGGCCGGGTCCCTTCTCGATAAAATCGGACGGAAGAAGACCATACTGTTGACGGGAGTTCCGTACATCGTCTCCTGGGTAATAATCGCTTTCTGCAAGAACGTTGAACTGATGTACACCGCGCGTTTCTTGGCTGGAATCGCGGATGGTTTGACATTTACAGCTGTTCCGATGTACCTGGGCGAGATCGCCGATCCGAATATAAGAGGACTGTTGGGCTCGAGCTGCTCTATCTTCCTGATAACCGGAGTTCTTCTCATCAACGGTTTGGGACTCTATATGAGCGTTTCCGTAACAGCTCTGATCTCCACAATAATGCCCATCATGCTGTTAATCACTTTCTCCTTTATGCCGGAAAGTCCGTACTACTCGATCATGAAGGACAAGTACGATGAGGCTAAGAAGAATCTGAAGATCTTGAAGGGAATCGACGATGTCGATCATGAGGTCAACAGATTGGCGAACGCCGTCAAACAGCAAGCTTCTGAAACGGGGAGCATGATGGATCTGTTCAAAGTAGCGAGCAACAGGAAAGCGGTGATAATCATGATCGGGTTAAGAACCGTGCAGCAGTTGAGCGGAATAACAGCTATAACCTTCTACACGAAAACCATTTTCGACGATGCCAAGACGAGCATCTCTTCGGAATTAACAACCATCATCTACTATTCCGTCCAATTGATTTTAACGTGCATGTCTTCTTTAATCCTCGACAAAGCCGGAAGAAGACCCCTGATGATCTTCTCCACAATTGGCATCATAATATCTTTATCCTTCGAAGGCGCTTACCTCTACATAGATTCAGAAACATCCATCGACGTCTCCGAATTCACTTACATCCCCGTCATCGCTCTCCTCACCTTCATCATAGCATACAGCATCGGCATGGGCACAATCCCAGTCTTGATGTTAGGAGAACTCTTCCCCACCGATGTTAAAGCTTTCGCTTTAAGCTTAGCCGATATTTACTTCAGCGTGATCGCGGCTGTCGTCTCCAAGTTCTTCCAAATCATGAAAGATAATTTCGGGATGTACGTTCCGTTCTTCTGCTTCACCATTTGCACCATATTCGGCTTGGTGTTCGTATTGATCACGTTACCGGAAACGAAGGGTAAAACTCTCGAGGAGATTCAGGATATTCTGAAAGGGGTTAATAGCTCCGAATCAGAGGAGAACGGTGAAGAGTCTGAGGACAAAAGGGGAGCTCGTTTCTAGAAAAATCCCACCAAATTCAACGGGAAAACCATTTGTCACGTAATCGAAGAGTCTGAGTTAATAAGAATGATCTAATTTTAATGAACCTAATTTTATCGTACCTGCAATCTCAACATATTTTTTTTGTTTTGTTAGATATTTAAGCTCTGATTTATATTTTAATTTATGAATAAAACATATTAAATATACGTATTTTTTACCTATTACCTAATAATAAAAACGTAGGTTTTACGTTAATATTAATATAAAAACTCAAGTTATATTTTAAGAAAGATTTAAAAAGCAAACCGACCAAATAATTTTATTTCTAGAGAATAAAATATATATAAAATATAATACTTAAACTAAATTTTTTGTTTGTTCTTTTTCATCGAAATGTCTTTTAGTGAATAACACACTCTAATTATAAAATGCTACAGGAAACAATTAAGAAAAAAGGAAATCAATTGTTCCAAGAAATGAGGATAAAACAGTGTAACATTGTAAAACTAATAATTTTAATAATCCCACGGTAATGACGGAAGAATTTTCCAATTATCTACTTATCCTCCTCATAATCGAAGTCCTGGAAATCATCGGCAAGAAGATGAAGAACAAAATGATTGCCTTATTGCATTCCCATTTGTAGAACTTTAATTCCCATTAATTCTCCTAAGTAATTACACATTTATTGATATGTATTTTACATTCTTTCACGACTGTATTGAAACATTAAGTGCAACTATTTCCTCTTATATTTTATTAATTTATATAAATCGCATTAGAATTATAATATTTTGATTATGAATTTAATGTGTGTTTTTCAAGTGTTTTGGTGAATGGGAAGGACAAACTGAAAAACAACGATTTTTTCTCTCCTTTATTTTATGGTGCGCTGCAAAACATGTTGTTCGCTCTTAATGTTGTACTTCGTGTTTTACAACTTCCAAGTATATTTTTTCAAAAAAAATTAAAAATAAATTTCTGACTCATTTTGCTAATATTTTCGTCAAAGTAAAATTGTATACATTTTATATTACTTTTGCAGTAATTGTATAGTTTATAAATTGCGTTTAATTTAATATCAAATATTATATGAAAATAACTAGAATTTTTGTTTCTTTTTATTACGTAGAGACTTGTAAAATCGTTAAAAACATTTTAGTATATAAAATTTGATACAATTTTGTCTTGTATTTCTTACAGAATGGTTATATAAACCTTTTTCATGTCTACAACAAATGAAAAAAAATATATGAAATACTGATATAAATACTTTGGTCGATAGAATTTTGATCAAATTAAGATCAAAAATGTTAGTTTGTTGCATCTAAAGATAGTTTAAAATCTTTATTGAAACATTTTGTTAAGCATTAATAAACATATATTTTTTTAAATTTTAATTAAGAAAAAAATATATACAGGTACAGGTATATCCCGACTTACGAACTAGTTTCGTTCCTAAAGGTTGTTCGTAAGTCTAATTAGTTCGTAAGTCGGGGGAATTTAAAAAATAACATGGTTTTTACTTTTATATATGCTAAAATCCGTATTACTGACTGCATAAATTTGAAAAAAATAGATTAAAATAAACAAAATACTACTTACAAATAGTTTTCAATGTAGACATCACAATTATGTAATATAAAACGACAAAAGAAACAGATGCAACAGAAAAGATAGTACATCTTCCAAAAATATTATATTTTATTAAAGAAATTATCAATTTTTGATTGCACAGTTAATTTTTTTATCACTATATGTTTCCTTGTAACAAGTTAGAGCTTTTATAATTTTGTTCGTATGTCCGGGAGTTCGTAAGTAGGGGGCATCGTTTTTTTATAAAATATTATAGCAATAGCATTACGTTCGTTTTTATGTGAACAACAAATTCAAATATTAAATTATTATTGTTTTTTTTTCTAAAATAAATGTATTGATAATTACATAAAATATACAAATATGTGTATTTAAAATTATAATAATAAACTAGGAAGTAATGTTTCAAATGTCACACATATTGAAATCATATTTAAAAAGTAAATATCGTAAAGATAAAAACTATTTACACAGAAACTACTTTTTAAAGTCTGTGATTAATTCAGTGAGATTACGCTCAAATTACCTGTAACGTAAGTTATAATACGTAAGAACTAACAATTATTGTAATTCCATAATCAATTCGTAAATATATCTATAAAATAAATCGAATTAATAACGATAATAAAAATTAACAAAAAAAAAACAGTAATGTATAATTTGTTGTTTGCTTTTATTGTATTAAACAGATTATTAAATAATAAGATGTATCTCAAAATATACCTAAATGTTCTTTTGCAATATAAATTAGTAAATATTATGATACCAAAAAATGAAAATTTTGTTAAAATTAACAATTATGTAATAATTTTTAAATTAGTAAACAGATTCAATATTCTGTTATTAAAAAAATAATAGAAAAAAACAGCCCCAAATTATACTTCATTTTTATTTCTCTAATAGTAAGTATTTTTCTTACGTAAGTGAAATTAAGATTATAGACGCTGTGCAGATGTTAATTTCCTAAATAATATATGAATAAATATATGCGAGAATTCTTGAATGTTCGTCTATTTTTGTTCTATTTATGTTAGGTGATGAAGATATTCGTAGTATAGTAGTCACATTCCGAATTAATAAATATTTTGCATTGTGATTCAGAATATTTCAACAGTTATAATTATCGTATCCTATTAACACGTATTTTAACAATTTTAACAATATAAATCAAATTTTGTTGCGAATTTATTTATTTATTTCATATAGGAATTAGTAGATTTTTGTTTTGATTGTAATAACAAAACGTAAAATTGTAACTTTTGATTTATACTCAAAATTAAAATACTAGTAGTATTATAAAGATGTACATAAAGTTAAAAGTTGTTACTTTTGTAAATAATCATTATTTGTTGTCACAATGATTAAAAAATAAATATTTGTATACATAAATCTTTGCAAAGATTTAGATCATTAATTAATGATGTAAGAATATAGTAATTTATGTTCATAATTTTAAATTTATTTGTTAATTCTATTATAATTCTATTATAATTATTGCAATGGGATCTTTGTTTGTTGTTGTTTTTTCTCATAAGATGTAAAAAATAAAGTTATTAATTTATTTACTAAGAATATGCAATTTCTATATAAGAAATGTGTCCAACTTAAATTGGAATAACCAAAGATGAAGATTACGTAACGCAATCACGTGTAACTGTTTCTGGTGTATTGGACGTCAGTTCGGTAATTATCAAAAATTAGTTTAACGCATGTGAATCGATTAGTGATGTTTTTCTGGTTACAATAATTTTTCGACACGACAGCCTATCTACTACTCAGACGCACACATCAATGAATCAAAAGGAATATCGACGATTTCAGCTCTTTATCTAAACGGTATATAAACGAGTGCAATATACTTGTGCACCTTGTGTTTCACCTCACGAGGAGGAAACATCCCGTCATTGAGAAAGAACACACAACATGAAGTTCATCGCAAAGTCCATTAGCAAAGTCGTTTCGCAGGAGACGCGAATTCCTTATCAGTATATAGCAACTTTTACCGGTAAGTTAATCATTACAATTATGTGATTTGTTGTAATTATTATTCTCTAATTTCAGGTTCGATTGTTGTTGTTTCAACTGGGATGCTGTTCGGTTGGGCCACCCCATCTTTACCACAACTTCTTTCGCCCGATTCACCAATACCTTTATCAGATTCGGATGGTTCGTGGTTAGCCGTGATGCCTTGCATCGGAGCAGTCGTTGGATGTTTGGCTGCTGCTCGTATAGTGGATAAAATAGGGAGGAAAACTACTATGCTCTTGGTGTCTCCGATTTACTTCGTATCTTGGATGATGATAGCTTACTCTCAATCTATAGCTGTCTACAATTGGGCCAGATTGCTTTCCGGGATTTCCGATGGAATAGCTTTAACAGCATTCCCGATGTACTTGGGTGAAATATCGGATTCGAAAATACGCGGTTTATTGGCCTCTTCGATACCTGTGAACACGGTGGTGGGTTTCATGGTTGTATCCATGATCGGCTCCTGTTTGAGCATCAAATTAACAGCGCTGGTATCATCGACATTACCAATCCTTCACTTTGTTTTATTCAGTTTCATGCCTGAAAGTCCGTACTTTCTGTTGATGAAAGGGAAACCGAAGGAGTCTAAAGAAATGTTGATCAAGTTGAGAGGTTACACCGACGTGGATGAAGAGTTGAAGCGGCTGGAGAAAGCTGTTGAAGAAGAGAACAATTTGGAGACTAACATTTGGGATTTATTTACTGTGAGAAGTAATAGAGCAGCTGTTTATATAGTGGTTTGTCTTCGAGGATTGCAACAGCTGTGCGGACCAATGGCCATCATGTTCTACACGACGATCATCTTCAACGAATCCGGGAATTCCCTTTCAGCGGCAACCAGCACCAACATTTACTTTGCCCTTCAAGTGATCTGCGCTATAATTTGCTCGTTCCTCGTGGATAAAGTTGGGAGAAGACCTCTACTAGCCTTATCAGCGTTGGGATCATGCTTGGCCTTAGCTGTTGAAGGATCTTACTTCTACGTACGAGATTACACTTCTATCGACGTAACCAATTTCAGTTGGATTCCAATCGCTGCTCTCTTAAGTTACAACATCATCTTCAACTTGGGCATTGGAACGATTCCTGTGATGATGTTGAGCGAATTGTTTCCAACGAACGTGAAAGCTTTTGCACTTTGCCTTGCAGATATTTACTTTGGTGTTGTGGTGATATTCGTTTCAAAATTCTTTCAAATCATGAAAGACTCTTTCGGTATGCACGTGCCGTTCCTCGCGTTCTCCTTCTTCAGTGCAATCGGTTTAATTTACATCATCTTCTGTATACCGGAAACCAAAGGGAAAACTTTAGAAGAAATCCAGGATTATTTCAAGGGAAGAGTGAACAAAAAAGATATTCAAACACATTTATGATAATATTCAAAGTAGGCATGATTTGTTTTAATCACATTTGTAAATATTAATAAAACATCTGATTATATTTATTATTGGGATTTGATTCTAATTATATTTGTTATTAAAATTTATTTAAATATTTACAATTTTACTCACCTGATTTTCAGCGTCAAAATGCGGTGGCAATCGCAAGCACGACTATGTCAAAATCTTGACTACCAAAATCCCGTCAATTAAAATCCCGTCTATATCGAAATCCCGACAGTATCTTTTATTATTATAAATTTCTACAATAAAATTTTTATGGTAGTCGGGATTTTGATTGTCGGGATTATGGTAGTCGGGATTTCAATATAGTCAGGATTTTGATTGTCGTGATTATGGTAGTCGGGATTTTGACATAGTCGTGATTTCAAGCATCGGGATTTCGAAAAGGTCAGGATTTCGAACGTCGGGATTTCAATAGACGGTCTTTCGGTTGTCGGACTTGCGATATAGACCCGTCAAAATGAATAACATATTCAGTAGTAGTTTTCCAAACAAAAAATACTAATAATGTAGTAAGTTTTTAAATATAAAAAGTAAATAGTAAACTTTCTCTTGGACGCACATTTCTCAATGAATCTGTTGATTTGTGTTTATTCAGACGACTCAAACTTGGTTGTAAATATTTACTTTGTAGAATTATTAAAAGCTGTTTCTATCTTCACCGTATTTTGGATGAATCTTCAAATTCTATGAAGATTAAAAGTAATAATCTTACAGATAAATCTATTAATTTACTAATCAGTAAAATGTATAATTGCTATAGGCAACTTATATAACTTTGAGCAACAAATTTCTTGATCTATTCATTGTTTAAGTAATGGTTAATGCTTAAATATGTTAATAAAAATAAATAGATAAAATCATATACAGCATTTTGCTTAACGAGCAAAATAAATTATAAGAAATATGACTTTTTTAACGAGTGACAATGAGAAGTTAAAACTATTATGTGTATTTTTAAATATGTTTCACTATACGAGTAAAAATTTGGAAATTTTGTAACAGATTAAAGTCGTTAAATCGAGGTTCCATTTATAAATATAGTGATAATTTTGTTAATGATATCAAATATGAAATAATTTTAAAACTGGTTATGTAACCTAAATAAGAGAACTTCAAATTTAACTGATTCAACTGTTTCAGTACGTTTTTTATTAGTATCTTTTAATATGAAAACATATTGTTATTGAAGTACTAAATATGCGTTGTTGGTGGAGGAATTTGGGCTATGATAAACAAGTAAGAATAAAAAACGAAATAATGCTGATTTTGCGTTTCAAAATTGTATATTATCGATATGTCAGCAGTTTGAAACTTGTTGATGTTGACAGTGTTCCTCCACATATTGATCAAGTAACAATGTTTACTACAATTATCAGAAAGTGCTTCCATGCAAATTAATTTAAATGTTTATCTTGTTTTCGTATAATAATTACATTGAACAAATTCATATTTCTGTAATTTTTTAAATATTTTTTTTCTTGTTAATTAAATATAGTTTATCTATTGATTTGTAAGCTTTCATAATGATATCTCAATGAACTATATAAATTAGTTATTATTTGCATTACATTTTTATCTTTAGTCGAATATTCTATATATAATTTAGTTGGGTCTATATAGCAAGCCCGACAACCGAAGACCGTTTATTGAAATTCCCACGTTCGAAATCCCGACTGCATCAGAATCTCGACAATCATAATCTCTACAAACATAATCCCGACTATATCAAAATCCCGACTATATCGAACATTTTTACAATAACATTTTTAAATTATTTTGGAGCGTAGTTTGTTGAATTATTCATAATAAACCTTAACATTATGAAACAATCTCAATTACAATTAGATTATTAATTGTTATTATTTATTATTAGTAACAATTTAAAAGTCACAACGCTCCGGAATAATTTAAAAATGTTATTGTAGACATTTTCGATATAGTCGGGATTTTGATGCAGTCGGGATTATGGTTGTCGGGATTTTGATATAGTGGGGTTTATGGTTGTCGGGATTTCGATAAAGTCGGTATTTCTAACGTTGGGATTTCGAACGTCGGGAATTTGATTGACGGTATTTCGGTTGTCGGGCTTGCGATTGCCACCGAATTTAGTTTTAAATAAAATTACTGTAGGAAATAATTTTCAAGATATTTTTAGCTTTATATGAATATTGTATATTTTACCAGTTATAAGCAATGTATGAAATGTAGAGTATTTGTATAATAATATTGTTAAATAAACAGAATCATTCAATTCTATTATAAACGATTATAAAACTTGTAGAAAATCATAACATGTTGAAATAAAAAAACTCATTATACGTTCTGAATAGAAAGTAGTCAATTATTATATCTGCTGTAGATTTTCATGATTATATCTAAATCAGTTATAAGGTAATCATTGAATCGAAGAATGCCATAAATATCAATTTGATCCATATATAAAAACAACAGTAATTTTATTATATTTTAATTTTTACAAAAGTTAATCCATGTTGTAAGAAAACACTTTGTCAAATGATTGTTGAATAATATTTATTCAAATGAAGTTAATTTATGAGGAAAATAAAAAAAATCAATAAAATATGTGTATTAAAATAGTTTATTTCTTCTTCTGAACATTTTATGTACAAATATAAAATGCATGGAACTAAAATGCATGTTCAAGGCACTGATCATTTGTATTTAGAACTTAATCAATAGACGCTAATCACAATCGTATTTTTAAGTAACTAATTCCGTTCGTAAGAATGTATCCTCTAAGTATATATATATATTTCTTGCTAAACCAGTGTCAAATATAAATATAATCACTGTCTGCATTCCCTGATAACCCTTTCTCCTAATGGAACTGTAGGACGGTAGTTGTTCTTCAGATAACCTTGATATTCGTCACAAGGACAAACGTCCTCCGAGCAATAAGTCTTTAAAGTCCTAAACGCTTTCAGCTACAAAAAAAAAATAATAATTTAATCTTGCATGAATTGTTGAAACGTTAATCGTACTTGTTCATGAGATACTTCGATCGGTTCTTGGAATACGATCCAGATAACGCATTCCGAGCAAGGTGGGGTTGTCAAAGATCCCATGTACGTCCAGTATCCACTGTCTTTGGGGAGGAAGTTGCTTGGGTCCATGGGAGTGGAGATCTTTGCATTGCAACTCTTATGTTGAATCAAGTTGAATTTCGACACGATCTTAGCTATGTCATTGTTCGGTTTTCCGGGCTAAAAAAACAGTTAATTATAGGAGATGTCTTAAAATTGTTAAAAGATAAACGTACCTTGATGAAAACACCGAGAACGCACAAACCGTCCGGATGCTTAGCAGCTTCTGCGAACGAACTGTATTTGGTATTCCAATGCACCAAATGCAACTAAGAAAAAACGTAGTTAATTTATCAAAGTTTTAAACAAATTAATTAAAACAATGTTGCTACATTGAGACTAAATAAACCCAAAACTTACTACGAACAGTAAAATATGCAAAGATAACAATATTATTACCAAAACAATACTTTTGTAAAGGCATGGTCAACTAACCCAACTTGCTTTAATTTAATGTTGAGGGCCCCCAGACAATGTTAGTGGAGGGCCCTCAGTAAGTGTTAGTTGCGGTCCCCTAAATAGCGTTTATTAAAGAAAATAATATACATACCTCTCCAGAATATTTCTTTCCTTGCACGGTATGTTCAGAACCCTCTTCATCTGAGGCTCCCCAATGGCAATGGAATTGCTCTAACATGTATTTCCCTTCCAAAGGACCTCCGGACAATTCTGTATTAACAAGTAAATCATAAGTTAACAAATTTAGATCTTAAAGTAAAAATATAAACATACTGTTTACTCATTTGATTTGTGTTTTATTACCAGTGTTTCTTGCAAAATCAATATAATTGATTTCACAAGGATACATCAATTTGCATTAAAACAATAAACGATTTTATTTGGCGCAAATAAACTAATTTTAAGAACAATTAAGAACATTTGTTGCATCTTTTATTTGTCAATTGGATTAGTATTTATGAAAATTAAGCAATTGTTCTTAATAAGTAAAAATTAGATCTAATATTCGGCATCAAATTGGACGTAAAATGAATATAAAAACACAATACTTTCTAAAATAAATTAATATTGAAATATTGAAAATTCTCTGTTTTATAAATTTGCATTTTTTTATAGAATTATTTGTAACGCATAATAAATATATTGAAAATTGAAGATATTAAATGAAATACTTAATAATTAATGTTGTAATTTTTATAATTTTGTTCAAACCTAAAGAAAAATGATGTTTACTTTTCTTTTTCTTAAAAACTGTCCATTTTCCTTTAAAAAATTGCAAATTTTCTTGAATTATTAGTTAAGTCATTAATGTTTATAATTAAAGCGGATATAACAAAACAATTTTTTATAATTTTCTTTAAATCCAAATTAAAATGATATTAACTTAATTGAAATAATCATGTGTGCTGCATTTATTGAAACATCAAGTATCATTTGAAATATTGTCAACAATTTAACAATTGTTTTATACATTTTCTTGAGTCATTTATTGTAAGTATATAATTAAAGTGCAAATAAGAAACGATTTATATAATTTTGTCTAATTCCCAATTAAAATGACATTAACGTAATTGTAATAATCTTGTCTTGTCAACAACTTAAAAAATGTTAATTTCTTTAAAATACTTCCAATAATTAAAATGCAAATCATATGTTTTTAATCCGTATTAAAAATTAAAACAATATTATATATAATTTTGTTTAAATCCGAATGAAAATTATGTTAACTTATTTTGTCATGAGAATATTTTCTAAAAGAATCAAATATCATTTGCAAAATCTTGTCAACAACTTAAAATATGTCGTTTTTTTTTATACATTTGCAATTTTTCTTTCAATCATCTGAGATGCAAAATACACTTATTTAAAATTAAACATATATAATTAAATGGACCATAATTAAAGTGCTAATAACATGCAATTTCCACAATCTATATACGTTTATGGCAATAGCTTTGTCCCTGAAGTACATAGCTACAAAATTATATTTAATCCAAATCTGCAATCTATATCTTGAATGTTATTATATAATATAACTATTATCTGTGCAGAATTTGTTTGTTCTTATTGTAAATTGAAAAATCAATTGTTTCAACAAATTAGAAACATTTTTTTGTATAGATATTGATTGTATAATCATAATTCGTAATTTTAATATTAACATGTTTAATTTACTTACAGATTTGTACATTTGTTCAATAATAATCAAAACAATTTCTTAATTTTCATTAGAGGCAATGTGAATTATTATTCTGAATATTTGAAATGTTTTAATATCATTTTCATTTGTATTTAAATAAAATTGATCAATTTTAAAATTTCACAAATTTGACCATTCGTAGACAATCTTTTGTTATAAAAATAAGAATAAAGTACAATTTTTCATTGTAATTTCAAGTATCATGAAAAATAACACTCATCACTGATTTATAAATTGATATACAATATTTATTTTTACTAAAATAGTTCTAAACTAATAAATTAAAGATATTTGAATAAGGAATTATAGATATGAAGCAGATATACGTTTTTAGAAGCATTAACTTTCAATTGGTTAATTTTCATGTAACTATGTCATCATTGGTTATTAGTAAATTGAAGAAAATTCGTTGATATTTATCGTTTAATGTAATTAAACTCTGTATTTCGCTTTTCGATCAATTTCCGTTCGAAGTAAACTAAGTTTCAAGAGGTCAATGTCAAGCAACGCACAGAAGAACCAACCTATTTATAACCGCATTAGCACATGGAAATTATGGTAAATCGTCGAAAGCATTAACAGTTCAAACGATCCCCATTCATCAAACACAATACAAACTACAGTGGAACCTCACTTAACGAGCGACGTTTCGAGTGAGTATGAGAAGAGAAGACCAGGATTGGGCGCCTGCTACATCATTTTTAAAATATATATTATGTGTATTTTTGAATATGTTTCACTATACGAGTAATATTCCAGAAATTTTGGAACGGATTAAACTCGTTAAGCGTGGTATTTCCAATTCAAACTTGATATTGGTCATTTCAATGCACTTAAAATTGGATTGCGTCTTATGGTATTTAATATTTACCTGATCCTTGTCCATCAACGTTGACGACCCAAGAATGACCATTGTTGGCCAGTGTTTTCTCGTTTTCTGGGATGTACTTCCATGTCAAAGGCTTCACTTGTTCAGTCTGCAAGTTTACAGGGCAGATGTCGATGGGACTCTGTCTCACTCCACTTGCGGCAGGGAATGCCTTCGACCATGTCTCAGGTCCTGAAAAAGTACAAACAAAATAAGAAAAGTTTTTATTGCGATAAATTTAGAAGCACATCAAAGTTATTTGCATTCGATTTTCATTGAGAGCCAAATATTGACGCTAGCCTTAAAACAACAAAAGCTATATTTAGAGCGTATTCAATCAAATTGGATGTGATTTTCAAATATTTACGCAATTTTGCGTGCGTTACACAAAGAAAACAGAGCTTCCTATTTTCATCGAAATAAATTTAATTTTGCTTCTAATCTTTGCAAATTAACATATCTTAGTTTTGAATATCTAAACGCAATTTTTCACATAGATATTTCAGGAAAATTTTAAATAATATTTCAATAACTTCAGCAGTTAAAATTCGATATGATTTTCCAAAAATGTATCTTAATTTTTAGGATCATTGCAAATATATACTATTTTCATCGTAACTAATTCATTTCACTTCTTTCTAATGAAAATGAACATTGTTTAAATTTCCTTTTCATAATCTTTAATTAATTTCAGGTAAATCTTTTAGTTAATTTCTTAATTTTTACATCTAAACACTTTCATAAACTTTGGATATGATTTTCTAATATTGACTTAGTTTTTCGCGCGTTACCAAACAATACGTTTTTACTTATTTTCATTATCATTATCAGCTTGTAATGAAGCTTCAGGAAAAAAAAAGTGCCATATTTCCATATTACCAATCAAATTATTTCGTAGTTTTTAATTTTTACTTGTATATTTCTATAAATAAAACATGTAGTGTATCAGTAATTTTAGTAGAAAATGCAGAATCATCACTGAAATTAAATCTGATTTTCATAAAGTTGCTCAATTTTACTTGAGTTACAAAAAAAAATCATAAAATTTCAATAATTTCTGGAGCAGAAAACATTACTTATCTTACTTCTTTTCTTTGCAAATTAACATTTGTCGGTTTAATGCATCTATACTCAATTACTCACATGCATACTTCAGGATAAATTTCAGTAGTTTCACGAGAAGATCGAGAAACAAACAAACGTCGTCATGCGATCCAGGCACAATTTACAAATTGAATTTACCTTTTTTCCTTATTTTTTTTTTCTTTCTCGAGACCTTATCTAATGGGCACGCAATCAGACGTAAGCAAATATATTTACATAATTTCACTCTCTCTCTCGTTCTTTCTTTTAACCGAATTACGTGCGGCTGCTCGGAATTCTGAGAATGTGAAAAATAGTACGTTCAAGATTTTCAAATCGTCCCCCCAATTTATTCACTGTTGTTCGCTTACATAATTGATTTTAAATCGTTTGAATGCACTAAAGATGATTGGAAAAACTCAGACATTATGCACCCATACATACGGTGAAATATTTATTCGCATTAATATTAATGCGGCCTTCGAGGAACTTTATTTGGTTCCTCCGATGTTTCTGGAAAGAAAGTATTCGTGAGCATTGTGTTTTTAATTTAAATTCACCTGTTTTTCTACATCATTCACTTAAGATTTTAAATATTACATAAGGACAATTCAGTTATAAAGGTAATTTTTAAGAAAACGATGAAAAAAAAATGTTTAAATTGCATTAGAATATTTCATTATTTAATATCAAACTATATTATGATATATTGTTAAAATTATATACAATAAATGCATTTATTCTGTTCATAAATATCTCACATAGTACGGATTCTATCAGTGCGGATTCACTGAGAAAAATTAAAATAAATTCTAAAAGATGAGTACAGAAGTAAATTCGCAAATTTGTACAGAAAATAATTTTTATACATAAATGGTCGTTTTTTTCCTCGGTTTGAAACAGTGCGAAAAAGATATTGACGGAACCGCACTATGTAAGGAATTGCTCTAAAGTGTACTAAATAAATTAAATTGAAAAATTCATTTCTTGAATTATTTAATGACAAAAATATTGTAAACACATCAAATTGGTTTATAGTTACCAAATTAATAACAAATTTATAAAAAGGAAACACTTATTGAAATTTGATTTCGTTCCACCTATTTTTTTTTTGGAATTTTCAAAGTGTAATTATAAAATTGAAAATCCATTGAAAACTGCTTTTATTTGCAATGTTAAGACCACAAAGTCATCGGAAAATCGTCCTCTACCTACTAAATTTGATACGCTTTCAAGTACATAGTCATGATTGGTTTTTTTTTTTCACTGAATGGTTTACTGGTTTCTTGAGTTCAACCAGCAAACTAATGAAATAACAACAAATTAACTATTTCCTTTCTTTTGTAAATGTGACTAAACACATATGAAGTTAAATTATATTGAAAATATTTCTTATATGATTTGAAGATATTTTCATTTGTAATTTTGTATTAAATATTTCAAATTTGGAAATTGTTTAATCATAAACAAATATCTGCTTTATATTGTAGAAAAACGTGTTATTTTAGAGAATATTTTCTATTCAACAATTTAAAAAAAACAGCAATAACTCGTATAGTCCGGCTAATCGGTTTCGTCAATATCCCGGACTGCTTTAAACCGGATTAATCGAGAACTGTATTATACATATATACAGACTGTATAAATTGAAAACCTATCATTGAATATGCATATTTCTATAAGAAAATAATTTTGTTTACTAAATCAAGAATTTTTAAGTTCTAGATCATTTTTAACGAAAAAAACTACACAATTATCCGTTGGATATTAGGATTTTCATATCTAACCTTTCTTTTAATCTTATTTAGGTAACCGCATTTCAGAAGCACTGCTTATATCAGCAACGAATTGTAATCTCTTTAAAACTGTATGGAAATATCAGGAAAACAAAGATAATCTTTCTACCATATTTCAACTTCCTATTTAAAGAATTTCTGGAAGATATTTTATCATTAAGATAAGTGATATAAATGCACTTTACTTAGAAAAAGCTACATCACTACAAACTTCTTCAATTTTCTAACAAAATTCCAATGATAAAATAATTTAATATTTACTGATTTTAGTACATTGACAGAAAAACGAGATGCAAAAATAATTCCTCAAATTTCAAAGCCTTCAAATGAAAACACATCATTTTGCAGATTGCAACTTCCTCTCTTGAGAACTTCCGGACGATATATTCTCATTAAGATAATGTTTTATGTGCACTTTAGTTAGAAAAAGCATGAATCATATTATTTTTGGTAAATTGATAAAAATACAAAGTTATGTAAAAAATGTAAGAAAAAGAAGAAAATATTCCAGATTTGTAATTTATAAAATATCAAAGCTTCCATATATCAAAGCTTCCAAGCTTTAAGTACAGCAAGACCTCGATTTAATTCATTCCAAAAGTTTGAGTGTAAGTCGAAAACCGCGTAAGTCGAAAAATATAAATATAATATAATATAAATCCAGTGATTCTTAAACTTTGTGGTCCGTAGAAAAACAACCAGGATTGATCTGCCTTTTGTTACGACTCACATTATGAGAATAACCGCTATATACAATTTCTGGAATGTTAAGTTGGATATTGAGTTTTCTGCATATCCTTTCCTGTATGAAACTGTGTAAGTCGTGGACTTACTGTACAGTTTTAGTTAGGAAAAACATGAATTACGACAAACTTATTTAAATTACAAAACAAAAAAATGCAATTGTAAAATAAAGCAATGTTAACATCATTAGAAAAACAAGTTGCAATAAAAATGGCACGAAATTATTTGAAAATATAGCAAAAAGAAAAAGGTAATGTGCATAATTTCGTCCATGACTTTTGCACGCAATATCGAATTACATATCATTATAAAACACACAAAAATGCATGCGTATAACAGAAGAAAAAACAGACTCACCATTTTCAGATCCGTATCCCCAGTGACTCATTCTGAAAACGAACAAAAAAAAATGTGGTTAAAAATTAAACACTGACTTTGCGAGATTCCACACTTCGAAACAGTGGCTCATTCAAATTACATTTTATATTGAATGCAGATTCGGGTCGACCTGCGATTACAATTTCCGTTTCGTTACAGTTTACTATTGTTTTTATAATGCTGATATAACACACACAATGATTAAGTATTATATTAATAACAATTTAAAATTAAATTCAAAATTCAGTTAATTAATAAATGAGTGTAATTTCAAAAAATAAAATTTATTTTTTCTCTCTTCAGGAAATATTTCCAAATTTATTACTTATTTAATCCAAATTAATCTGATCACAAATCCATATATAAATCTAAATTAATTACAACAAATCCTAATTAATTTAATACAAAACTGATTCAGATTGTTATTTTTTTCTAGATTTTTGATTTTTAAATTTTTACTCGCGATTTACCACGATCCAGTCTAGACTAGACTTGTTTATCAACGCTTTGGTTACTTAATAAAACTAGTTTTTTTTCCTCCTCGCTGAAATATATCCATTGTCACGCGATACATTATGTTTTTCCTTACTTATTTACTTCAAATTTCCATGAAAGTTGTACACAAATTACATTACAAATAATTTGTCTTCAACTTTCTTATCTCAATAATTAGTTTCATATATTTATAAATATAATAGTAATACTTAATGATTCTTCTATATATTCATATATTAACTTTTGTTTGCGTTTTGTTATGAACACGTAAAAACTAATTATATATAAATTTGAATAAATATGTAAGAATTACAGATATTCTCGAATTTAATAAAAACGTAAATTAAAGGATTTAAACTATATTTTTTTAAATTAACTTTTATTTGTAAATACTGATGAATTATTATGTAGAAACGTAAATTACAGGATTTCAACTGAAATGCTTTTGGAAATGTTTACTTTCCGTCTATTTATAGTGTTTATTGTGGGAGTATTCACAGTTAGTAACATTTTCAGTTACTATTTTCGCGCTAAGAAAGAAAGTATTTACAAACAAAACGAAAACCGTCGGCTTAGGTTTAACGTCGATTGTAAAGTAAAATATTTCTGATTTCACAAACGTTAAACAAAATAATCATTCACAAAAATAGCAAAAAAAGATACACAAAATTCTTTAAAAACTCGTAAAATGAAGTTATTTGTTTATTATCCTTTCTTTTACAAAGTAATAATTAGAAACAAATATATAAAGCCTTATTATAAAGTAATTATATTATGATTCCATTAAATAATTCTGATTTAAAGTAATTTCTTTTGTTGATTCTATTACATAAGAATGAGAATTATACAAATTATGAAATTTAACATAATTTTCTTCATTAATTTGTTTAATAATCAGATTGAAATTAATACAATTTTCATTTAACACAATCTTATTTTAGAATTGTGAAATATAACAAAATTTTATACAAAAACTAGTATACAAAATTAGAATAATTCTGAAATTTATCGTAATTTTTTGTCATTCATTTTTATTTCTTACTCTTCATTTTAAATAATCAATTAATCTTGTATCACTTCTTAGCCTATAATTTGAAAAAAAAAACAAAAATCCAAATTAATTGTTCAAAATTTGTAAGTAATTGAAATATATTAATTATTTATATAACATTTTTTTGGGGAATTTAGTATCAAAGATATATTTTCTTTTATAAAATTTTCTCTTTTCAAAATTGTAGATGTAAATCAAAATTATTATGCTACTAATAAATGTAAATGAAATGTATATAATTATTTTTTTTATCAAACAAACAACTCGCTCGTATGATTTTAGCTCACAAACAAAAAACCATAGTAAATATTGAATTACCCATATAAAAAAGCAACGAGTACATTAAAAACTTATCATTTAATGCATGATAAGTTCTTGAAAACGGTGTAGGTGTTTTGCGCAAAAAAAAACACTCCAATTCGTTTCGATCCTAATCATGGATAGTGAAAAACACCGGATACCTACTTTTTTTTTAATTAAACCAAAACATTACGTGTCATGAAAAATCGGATTGCAATGAGCTCTTTGTATGTGGTAATTGCAATAATATCGATTCAAACAGCAACTAAAGAATTAAAAACAAAGATTGTGATTGAAATAGAATAAATGATCTATTTAATTCATTAATTAATGATAATTAACGATAATTGTATACAAAAATAAATCCATATAGCTATTATTTTGCTACCGATTAATTAATTAAAATTTCGATTAAACATTGACGTCTTTGCGGCAATTAATGCATTGAGTATAATGAAACAAACGGGATACAAAAACATAATCTAATCAGAGCCAATACTGAATAATATAAATAAACTTTTTGTTTGTTAATTATCTGAAAGCATATGGATGTACGCAAATAATTGTTGTTGTTGTTTTTTTTATTATCTGTTATTAATAAAAATGAAGAAGCAAGGAATTCTCTGTGATTTGTACATTGCGAATATGCAATAACTATTTTTGGTATTGCAATACAGAATTTTGCATGTTCCACAGTTAAAAAGGATGCGCTCGTTTAATTGCATTTAACAAGATGCAATTGCCGACGGACACGGATTAAATTACGTTTTCTTTTATTGCTACAATTTCCAGAGAAACGAAATGCACCAATATTATAAAGTAATACCTCCTACAGTCCGGATTCGATCAGTCCGGATACATTACATTCAAAATTAATCAAATTTTTCCTTTATGCATTAAGTCTTATCATTTTTGTATGTATTTACTTCCTCGATAAGTCCGAGATATTGGCGAAACCGCACTGTGCGAGGCATTGCTGCATTTAGTTTTATTTATCAATTTATGAAAGTAATTGTAGTACATAATTTTCACTATATATGTACTCTTTTTTTTGTATATTTTCACTAAAACTAAAAAAAATATCAGTTTCAATTAATCTATGCTCTAAAGTTGAGAACATAAATGAAAAATTTGTTTAGATTCAATTAATGGAAACAAAAAAAAATGGACTTATTCAAACATAACCAAAACATTTCAAGTTCATATAAAGTTTAGCAATTTATTCACTAGTTTTACTTAATGATCAATAATTTTGAAATACAGCAAAACCTCGCATTGTCCGGATTCACCACGGACTATGGTGAATCCGGACAATGCGAAGTTTTCAAAAGAAATTAAATTTTAGTTGAACAAAATACATATAAAATCTAAAAAATATTACATTATTATTTATCTACATTTTCCCTTTATATAGTGAAATCTCTTTTTGTGCGGTTTATTTTTGTATGTATTTAATGCCACAATTAGTCCGGTTTCCAATTAATGATCCGAACTATATGAGGTATTACATTATTCAGTTTTTTTTAATTAATTAATGAAAATAATTGTATTACACAATTTTCACTATTGATATTCTAACTTTTACTCATATTTTTGTATATTTTCACTAAAACTGAAAAATTATCAATTTCAATTCATATATGCTTTAAAATTGAGAATACAAATGAAAATATTTGTTTAAAATTTAAACAAAAATAATTTCAATTAATAGAAACAAAAAAATGTTTATGTTTGAATGAACATAATCAAAACATTTAAACTTAATATAATGTTATTCTTCAGTTAAACTTTTATTTTTTTTTTTGTTAATTCACAACCTGCCAGTTAAACTTAATAATCAATTATTTTGTAATACACAGCAATACCTCACATAGTCCGGCTTCGAACATAGCGGATTCATAATAGTACGGTTTCAATATATCAAAAAAAAAAATAAATTTTAAATGAGAAAATTAAAAAAAATGTAAAAATTTGTTGCCTCAAATTATTTTGTATGCATAATGGATTCTTTTGTTATCTTTACACAGTTTAATCTGGTTTGTGCGGTTTATTTTAGTATGTATCTAGTTTCTTGATTAGTCCGGTTTCAAACAGTGGTTGAACCGATTATCCGCACTAAGCGAGGTATTGCTGTATATTAGTGACTAATAGAATATAACATGTAATTATAATGAGAAATTAGGTTGAAATAACATAAAGTAATTGTAATTCAAATTCATACAATGAAATTATAAAATTAACTGTAATTATAATAAAAACTTTTCTCATATAATGAAACACAAGTTTAATTATGAAAAATATAGAAAGTTTTGATTTCAACAAATTTTGGCTCAAATTAGTAATGTGTAATAATAATGAGTAAATAATTTTCTAATAATTACAAAAATTTTCAGTTAATAGCTATAAATGCAAATACATACAAGTAATTATTATTATGTTGTGTGAGATTATAAAGTTGTTTATAGAATTTAATCAATATTAACATATTAAGTTAATGCGAGCACAATTCATTCGTTGTAAATAATTTTCATGAAAAGGTTATCAAGGCGTCTATTAGCTTTATATATATATTTAACGCAGGATCAATCAATAATAATAATGAAAATTTTCATAATTAATGCATATGATAATTTATAATTAGGGAATTACACATAAGTTTAATAATAGAATTGATCTCACGTATATACGTATAATAAGGTATAAATATTAAAAATTTCAATAATTATAATAAATAATAATAATGTTATATCATAACAAAATTTTAATTAGAGTATTACACATAAGTTTAATAATAGTGTTTATCTCACGGATTGACCGAATTAATGCGTTTTATTAAGTTCAAACGATATCAATATTGAACATTTCAATAATTATTGAATAAGAATAAATTTATCTGATTTTCATAAGAAAATTATGCATTAAAGTAATTATTTTTTAAATGTGCATGACGAAAATTTTAATCCTAGAATATATTTATTTCATTTTTAAGATTTTACTGAAAAATATTCTAATAATATTTACTTAATAATATATATAAAACTTCTCGTTTTTAAATGTTTTTCATCAATTTTTCATAATAACCATATTAATTTTTCATTGTATTTTTATATGAAGTAATGAAATGAATAAGCTTAGGTTTTAAGTAAAATTGATTTTTATTTAACAACAATGTAATTTTTTTAATCTACTACGAAAATACGAGCACAGTAGATAAATATACAAGTTAATTAATTTAACAAATGAACATTAGCCAAAATTGTATTAATATTAACAAATTTTAAATATTTGCAATTTTATTTAACGTATTTAGTAACATTTTTTTTAATTTTCAATTGATTTACATCAACAAAAGACAATCAATTATTATTTTGAAAAAAAAAACAGACAAGTCTTTAACAAATTATGAAGAGTAGGTTTGAAAATTTGAAATATTTCTCGTAATTTATATACAAAAGAAGTATTAAAGCGAAATTTCTATGATTGTTAACAATAATTGCAATAATTTAATATAAATTGTATTTTTTTTTACTTTCAATAAAGCATTATTACAATATTATTTTAAAACCGAAGTTTAAATTTTTTTAAAAACTATTCCTCATAATTAATGAATAATATTGGTTTAAGAAAGAGTATAAAAACTTATGGTCAATAGAAATAAAAGCAATTGTTAAAAGTTTCATACAAGTGTATTTTCTTTGATACTTTAAATAAAAATTAATCAAACAAACTTAGAAAAATGAATAAAATATCAGTAATTGAACAATTAGTTTAAAAATAGTTTGAATTCACTTACTTTCTTTACATTGGTTTTTTATTAAAAATCAAACAAAGTTGTCTGTCTATCAACATTTCATCAAATTTTTTTATGTAATGAAAAATTTCAGAACGAATCCAAAAGTTAATCATGAAATGAAAACAAATAGTTGAGGTATTGTGATTAATAAGCAAAATTAAATGTTTTAGCTTTTAAAAAGGATAAATATTATATAAAATAGTTTCAATGTTTATGAATTTCATATGTTTGTAATTTTTTTTAAATTTTATTATATTGAAATTATACTTGAAACTTTTGCAAACAAAATACGATTATTAGTTTTAAATAGTTTGAATTCACTTACTTTGTCTACTTTGGTTTTTATGAAAAATCGAACAAAGGTGTCTGTCTATCAACAACAAAAAAAAAGCTCTGCGTCGAACACTTTGGAGAATCTGGCACGGGTCAGTAAGCGTACAACTTTAGCAGGAAAATAAATAGCCGATACTTTGCAAGTGTATGCGTATATGTGTGTGTGTTCTATCTTTCACTGTCGCATCCCCACCAGAGCACGTGGCTGTCTCTCCAAAATGGAATTACATAATAATGTGCATTAAACAATGAGCATTTGGGAGGGCGTCATGTCAAGATGGAAAACGACAGAAGCAAGAGCAGCAACAAATAATGGAGCGGATCGTGTTTTTTGCCGTATCCAAGTTTATGATGCATCCCAAACATGTTAATCCACATTATCGCAATTGCGTGGAAAATAATGCGCATAAGTAATTTTCTCTCTTTTCATTTCGTAATTTGTGCTGTACTTCTATTTGCATTCGGAATTGGACTGAAATCTCGTGAACAAACAACGCACTGCGAATCTGTTCTGCTCCAAATGATCTCTACTGTATCCAACGTTTTGTTTATAATCGAATAATTGTTAATGGATGCACGCATTTTAATTGTATTATTCAATTTCAAACTACAATTCAAACGTTTTGTGTACATTTGTATGGAATGGTGTGTTTACATAAGCTGTTTGTTGATATAATCTTTACAGTAGGCAACATCTCACTTTTTTACGATCCAGTGCATGTAAATACAATAATTAAATAAAGTTACAGTTATAAATATTTAAGTATTTAATTCTTTTGTACTTGTTAACTTGAATTATTTTCAAATAATGAGCACTGAAATATGCATTGAAAATTTGTATATTCAAATATAAATTAATTAAGGTAGAAATTCTATGGTTGATAATAGTTTGGTACAAAATAAATTTAAAAAAATTGTTATAATTAAAAAGAAATATTTAAATTTTGTATACTTCCAATGTAACTCTGATGTTTTTATTTTTTTTCTTTAATTAATTCATTTTACTTTCCTTTACTTATTCATTAATTTAATCTTTTTTTTGTTTGTTATTTGTTAGAAGGTTTTTCAAGAAAATTTCTTGAAAATTACATGTTTACCACATTTTTTCTTTTTTCATTAATGTAAAATCAAAATTTATATTTAATCAAAGTTTCAATCAAGTGATTGATGAGCAAAGTTAAATGTCTTATGCTCAAAACTTATATTTTGTGTTGTATTTTCAAAGAAAAAATGTTACAAGGAATTGTCTAATAAAAATGTCATAAGGTTTTCAGGCATTGATTACGTAATTAAAGTAGAAATACGAGATGTTGTGATTAGTCGACAAAATTTTATAAAAATGATGTTTTTACATGAAAAATTAAAATTTTAATTCATTAGTTTTAAAAAGTTTAAAGCAAAATTGTTACAAGTAATAATCAAATAAAAATGTTCATGTAATTAGAGCAAACTGATAGAGAAGATCAATTTACACATTTGTAATTATTCCTTTTTTTTATTAATAAAATTTCTTATCCAACTCAAACTTATCTCGTTTCCGTATTGAATTAAAGCCAATTTTTCTATCTCGAATTTAGTACTAATTATTACAACAAAATAAATGAGAATCATTTTCATTATTCAAAATAATTATAAGAGTTTTTTTTTTGTAAAATTGATAAAATTAATCTATAAAACTTTGTAACAATTTATATTTTTTTTTAAATAATTTGTTAATTCTTATTATAAACCACAAGTGAAAATATATACAAAATATACAAATAAATTCTAATACACGAGCAACAAGAAACTAATTTATATCTGCTTATTCTCCAACATTCTACACAAGATTGATTCGAAAAAAAATAATATTTATTTTTACTTGAAATATTTAAAATATATTTGGCTATTCACCATTAAACAAACAAATCTCCTGGAAACTTTCGAGAGGTTTATGCAATACATTTTTTCGGCTGTACTTGTTGTAAAATAACTAAGATATTATCAATAATAATTGATAATTAAAAGAATAAATATTTATAATTTCAATATTGTAAATCAATTATTATTATATGTTTATATTTTCACTAAAATTTTGTATCAGTTATCTATTGCTTTGTTGTTATAAATATGTATGTAGTTTATAGTTCTAGAAATTGCTTACAATATTCTATATTGTATATACCAGGGGTGGCCAAAATGTGGCTCGCGAGCCGAATACGGCTTTTCAAGAGTCTTGTTGTTATTATACCAAAAAGTTTAGGTGCGGCTCTTGCTGAAAAAAGTTTGGCCACCTCTGGTATATACCAGCGTTTCTTAACCTTTCAACCACTCAACATATTTGTTTGTAATTGTAAAGAGACGCATTTTCGAACAGTATTTCAGCTGTCACCTTGTGTCAAAGCTGCCATTTTTTGACCAATCAAAAATGTAAAGTGATCTAATTGTGAGTCGCGTCTCATAGATTGAGAAACGCTGGTATATACTGATGTGTGTGTGCACAAAGATGCTGCGAATTGGTAGCTTTGTGAGATGTGCGAGTCTATCTTGTATCGATTTTTTTTCTTTAAAGCGGATAATTAGAAGGTACAGAATAAATGAGGTTCCATTGGCAAAAGAGGACTTCGTAGGATCAACAAAAAAAAACAGTGTAGTAATTCAGTACTGAATGTCTTTTCGGTTTTCAATTTATGCTCTTCCGGCCTTTCATTACGTAAAGCTATTATAAAGAAACGTTGCAAAAAGGAGAATCAAGAGTATATTTTACATTTTGTGAATTTTGAATATATATTCATTATTCTAAAACAAAAATATTATATTTTGTTCATTTCTTATCATTGTTGAAAAACTTTCTAATAAATAAATTAGAAAATTAGTTTTTTTAAAATTTGTTTAAACAAGACAATAATTATTTTTTTTTAATTTTTATAATAATAATAACTATAATTTCATTTATTTTTGTTACACAAAATAAATAGAGAAAGAGACTTCATTTACTTAATTAAAATTCATTTTGTTTTAAAAAATTAAAACCGTACTATAATTAATCCGCACTTTTGGAAGCCGCACTATACGAGGTATTGTTGTACACAATAAGAATTTTTAAATTTTAAATTCTGGAATTAATAATGACCTAAATTTGTGTATAATTGACTACTTATATTATAAATTAAAAAAATATTTTTAGAAATTTCAATGTACTAATTGCGGTTTATTTCTAGCAACAGAACGAACATAATACATAAATAATATTTGCTTGATGGGTACATTCAAATTGATCACGTTGTCACATTAGTATAGGTTATCTAAAACAAAAGCGAGAGGCCGAATTCACTTGTTTTCTTTACATTGAACGAAGTGATAATTGGCTGCAAATGAGTCTAATAAACAAAACGTTTCGGGTGGAAATTGCTTTCGGTGCGGTAATCTACATATAAATCGAAAACAATTAAGCGCAGCGATAAACTTGAGCTATTTTCAGGTAATTCATTAAAATAATGGGTGTCTCCATTAATATTCCATTACCAATTTCGGCTTTCACTTGCAATCATGAAAGGTATGTTTGAATATTGCAATTTCGATGATTCATCTTCGGTTTGCTTCATCTAAAACACAAATAAATATTAAAATTAAAAAAATTATCTATTCATGACAAATGTTCATCATCAAACAATAATTAAATGTAATTTTAGTAAGTTTGTAATCATTAGAAATAATTTAAAATCTTTGCTTTATCTAAATCACAAACAAATTGCTTCATCTAAAACACACACAAAAATATAAATTTTACAAGTACAAACTCATCTATTCATAACAAAAGAAATATTCAAACAATCATCAAGTAATCATTAAAAGACATTTAAAATCGTTGCTTTATCTAAAACACAAACTAATTTTCAATATTTACACAATAAGTAAACTATTAATTTCTATAAATAATCTTAAATTCATCATCTAAATGTATTAAATATATTTTTAAAAATTGGTTTCTATTAATAATCGTAGCTTCATCTAAAATACAAAATAATATAAATGTTACAAGTAAAAACTCAACTATTCATGTTATGTAAATGTGATTTTCTTAATTTTGTATTCATTAAGAATCGTTTAAAATCTAATTTCTTAAGTAAATATAGTTTAAAATTTTCTAATATTTGGTAATAAAACATAGTTTAAATGGAATATACATATGAAATATTGTTTATTAATAATAATAATAATAATCTTTATTAGTTACAATGCAACCAAAGGGCTCCCGCTCCCGGTCATCCACATCGAACATTAGAACATAAACATGATGTCCCGAAAATCAGACGCGTGTTTCAACATTAAAGTTGTCTATAAATCGTCTTTTCAAGCGCTGCAGCAACTCTGCGCGATTTTCTGCATTCTTTGGCGAGTTTAATTTCTAGTGTTAACTATGTGGTCATGTATTGTTATTGGCCTGTGAATTCTGTTGTCATGAAGATCTTTAGATAGATCACACGACTTTTTATTAAGTGGCTTTACTTTGATGTTAGGTATACCCGGTTTGGGTTATGTTAGCCTCTTCAGACATTTGGAAGACCATGCAGCATGATCCTCCGAGTTGCATGCCATCCATTGGAGGCGGGAAGTTGCAAAATGCATAGGTTTGTCGGATGTTGGCCCTGGGATTTGGAGCACTTGGTCTGCCGAGAAGTGCTTGTTCATATAGAACAAGCCCCCATGTAGAAGTCTCTGTAGGTTGGTTGTCCCGTCGCCCTGGATACGATCCTTTTGCAGATGACTTGAGATGCTCGCTGATTTCAGCGTCGGTAATGTCCAGGTCCATTCTTGTGGGGACACAAGACAGTGACGCGTTGTGGCCGTGTTTTTTTGGGCTTCGGAGGAACGCTTTCGATGAAGCCTGTCTTCGTTTCCAGCATAATATCCTTTGGGTTTCCGGCCCCCCTCGACGACAATTTAGATAGTTGCAATCTCATTGTCGCCTTGCGCACATTTATCTTGAAAACATCCAGAGATTTGTTGTTTGCAAAATACTTCTTATCTGTTAAAATAGCAGGTTCTTGTGCCATCTTTGGTTTTCGTTTTAGTAGTTTTTTTGCGAATTCTTTCTTCGGTCTTCCGCTATCCCTGCTCCCATAGGGAACCCGTCGCCTCCGAAGGGCCCTCTTCATCCCGCTCCATGGTCACAAGAATGATCTGCGATCACACAGCTCACACTCGATCCCAAACGAAGCTAAAAAAACAGAAATATTTCTTATCACAATGCTGCTATCAAACACGTCTGTACTGCTCCATGTCCCGAATCAAATTGTATTGTATATTATTTTATTAATTATATAAAATATGTTTCTATGCAATAATTATAAGGGAAAATATATTTATTATTTAGATTAGAAAGTTAAGAATTTGCTTTTATTTATATGTCGGCTCAATGGTCTAGGGGTATGATTCTCGCTTTGGGTGCGAGAGGTCCCGGGTTCAAATCCCGGTTGAGCCCAGCTTTTTGTTTAATTTCATTAACTTATTATTTTTATATCCATAAATATTAACATTCCAGCTGTTTTCAAAAAATTATCCATCAATCCTTATAATATAATTTAAATATTTATGAATGTGCAGACAAATTCTTCGAATTCTTCTATAATACAAAATAAGCTGTAATTATATATAAAAATTCCTACAAATTACAGTTGTACCTCAATTAACGAAGTTTTCTTCTTTTTGCTCTTCAAATGTAAATGCATTTATGTTAGGTATTGTTACCTACTAAAGCCTTCGGGTTTTCTAATTGGTAAACTAATTGTAATTTTTGGTCTTAAGTTGCGCTTGCTGACTTCTTTATATGGAAGATTCGTTATTAGAGGTAACGTTAATCGAAATATAATTTTATTCTATACTATTTGAATAATTTTTAATTATTTTAATTTTTTTATGTAGGCAACTAAATTTGCTTCAATCCTTCTGCGCTTTGAACTAATTACTAATAATTTATGTATGATATAATGCATTGTTTTTCAAGTCTTGCTGTAAACTATCAAACATTTATAAGCAACTGGCATTATGCAAATAGCAATTGTAACAGTTACAAAAAAAATTGTTTGTGCACTGAAATCTGCATTAAATTTTCATATTAAAATTGCCATCACTTTTGTAATTCTTTTTCTTCTATTGTAAGAAACATGGTAATGTATAAATCAATATAGTTAAACAAAATTGTAGACATATTCAAATTATTATATAAACAATTATTTTGATAAATATGGTTGAAATAATTTGAATAGAAATGCTTAATTCATAAGTGCGCATATTCAAAAACTTAGATACAAATTTAATTACGGTGGCAATCGCAAGCCCGACAACCGAAATCTCGTTTATCGAAATCCCGACGTTCGAAATCCCGACTGTGTCCGACTACGATAATCCCGATGTCAAGTGTCGGGATTTTAATACAGTCGGAATTTCGATAAAGTCGGGATTTCGAACTTCGGGATTTCAATAGACGGTCTTTCGATTGTCAGGCTTGCGATATAGACTCATTTAATTGTATCAATTTTCATATGCCCACTACAAAATATTATGTAACTAGGTGAGTTAGAAGTTGCCTATAATAATACTTTATTTAAACGTTTTGTGAGATGTTTTGCATATATTATTACTAAGTTTATAGATTTTTTTAATTATAATTAGTATAATTATAAAATTAATTGTCATTCGACAAGTTGCCTATATTCACTCTTGATTTATTATATAATCTGATAAGATTCAAACCAGTCACCTTGGTTTGAATCACACCAACAAAAAAAAATGTATTGTAGATAAGCAATAAAACTTTTGATATAATGAGTATAATTGTTTAAAAGATTAAATATATCAAAAATTCATTTGTTTCTTTTATTTAATTCTGTTGAAAACTATTTTTTTAATAATTTAAATGCAATTTCATAAATTTGCAGATTTGTTTATAAAGAAGTTATCAATCAATAACTAAAGTTACTTTTGGTATTAGATGGGCCAATAAAAAATGTTAAATAAAGTTACAACTAGAAATAAACAATTTAAAAGTTATTAAAGAAGTACACAAAGTTAAATTATATATAAAATATCAACAGTTTAATAATATCAATCAATGAAACCAAGGAAATGGGAAAGCTAAAAATATACGAAATTTTAGAAAATATACTAAAATTTAAAAAAAAATAAGGTGAAAGGAAAGTTACAACTAAACATTTACAAATGTATATAATTATTAAATTAAATATTTTTTTTTTATATAAAACCAACATACTTTTAAAGCAATAAAGTTACAAATAAAAATAAAAGATTTTTTAGAAAATCTACTAAAATTTTAAAAAAATTAAGATGAAAGGAAAGTTACAACTAAACATTAACAAATGTATATAATTTCATAAAAATTATTAATAAATTTGATAATACTAAGTTCAATAAAAACAACATTTTTATAAAACGAACAAATGTTTATGAACGTAATTAGAGAAAAAGTAAAGTTACAAATAAAAATAAACGCAATTGTAGAAAATCACCTAAAAGTAATCACAGAATTATATAAAAATACTATAAATCAATTTTCCCTCCAATTTTTACAAAAGTTTTCCACTTCTTTTCCAATGCCGAAATCCTTACAGTTTTCTACAAAAAATTAATGAAATTATAGAAAATCTATTAAAAATTAGAAAAATTGAAATTAATTGTATTAAATCAACAAAACCAAGGAAAGTTATAACTAAAAATGAACAATCTTGTATAAAATCTAATATACAAACAAACTTTGCATTAAAATAAATACAAGAAAAGTTACAACTAGATTAAACTTTTAGTCTTCTATAACTTTAAAATTAATAAAATTTACAAATTCAAACTCAAACTCAATATATCAAATCAATAGTTTTATACCAGTAATCTTTTGAGATATGAATTTACAAAGAAAAATAAACAAATTTCTAGAAGAAAAACATATTTGCTAGACTTATATTTAGCAGCAAGTAATTCCAATTAGTTGTAACTAACTGTTGAAAGAAACACTTAAGCTTTAACCTAGGTAATAGATTCGTATGCAATACAATTAAAATATTAAGGAGACACCTATAACTTCCAAGTACAATTTCGTTCCGTAACAAAACGGCAACGTTTTAACAACAGAAATTAGTTCCGAAATTCCTAACGAAATACAATAACTGGTAACGTTTTAACATTGCTTCTGCCGTAATTATTTAAGATAGAGGAACAGTGCGGAGAGAACACTCCCACTGCTGTTGTGTAAAATGTGTACGGTACCAAACATTCTTAAAAGTTTTAATGAAAATAGCTGAATTAAGCATGGAACTGAACTATGCGAAGTGAAACTGCATCGTTAACCGTTAATGAATTAAGTTCCTTACAGCGTGCACTGTTCCCATTTATTTTGTTTGATGATGACCTTTCATTTGTTACACTCCATGTTTCAATCACAATTCAATGCATTAATTATATTATACAACAACAACAACAAAATATGATTAAATTACAAAAAATATAGCAATCAAAACAATTGATAATTAAACAATAATCGAGTCTATTTACCTATTACAATTAGTTAATTAATAATCACTTTCTCTTAGTTCATTTCACGTGATTGATAAACCCATTAATTATTGCGTAATTTATATATTTGTTGTATTCGTTAAATTTGCATTGAATGAAACTTAAAAATACTTAAAAATATATACATAATATTTATAATTTATTATCACCGATTGAAAGCATCAAATAGTTTGTGTATTTTTGTGAAATAGTTTTAGTTTTTATATATCTAATGAAACTGGATTTAGAAACGGCTCGAAAAAACACTGAGGAAGTGATTGAAGCGTTCTACGTGCAAGAAGACTTGTGTCTATCAAACAAACACACTTAATTGATGTAACTATTTATTTATGGATCCGTCGATCAATCTTCATTAAAGTGCTGATTATCTATATTAACCTTATATAGTTGTATCTTTTGAAATCAGATTTATTTTTAATCATACAAAATATTACAATTATTTTATAAATTGAGAAATTTTTTTTAAAAATCCGTTAATTACAAGAATTCCTCGTATAGTGCGGTTCTGCCAATATCCCGGACTAATCGAGAATATTTATAAACAGCACAAAAAAGACTATATAAAGAATAAAATAAGAGATTATTTAATGTATTTAGTGTACTAAATTATTTATTACTTATTTATATTTTTCTCAATAAAAAAATTGTTTATTATGTAATTTTCAAACCATATTATATTATATATAGTTTTAGTGAATCCGCACTGACTGAAGCCGTACTATGCGAGGTATTACTGTATTTACATTGACAATTTTTTAAAATAATTTTGCTTCATTACTAATATTTTACAATTATTCATTAAAGTTTTACAAGTTCATGAAGAAAAAATATTATTTAATTGATTAATTTTATCAAAATTAATTCATAATATATTAATTAAAAAAAAATAAGGTTAAATTATTTGTTTTTACATAATTTTTTAAATAATTATTTGGAAATAAATCAATGACAGCAAAGAAAAAGTCCAAGTTGTGTAATAGCAATAAAAAATGTAATGGTGGAATTAATAAGTTTTGTCGAATGCCAGTCTCTTGCTAATTTCAACCAATCCTAGAGCTTTCACAAGTAAAGATCTCTAGCAGTCTCCGCCCATTTAAACCATATTCAAATAAAGAAAGTTTTTCAAACGCACCACTTACATTCACGTTTTTTTTAATGATTTACTATAAATGGATCCACCATTTGCGTGTTTCCGAATTAAGGTTTGTTTATAGAATCAGAAAGAACTTTCATTATTTTGTATTAGTTTTTACTTAATAAAATTGTTTGAATTCTATAATTTAGTATGTTTATTTAACTTTATTTAAGTTTTTTCAATTTTTTTTTACATATATTTTTTTTTCTGTATAATTTGTGTTATTCAAGTTATATTAAGTTATGTGAGATTGCAACAATTTTTGGTTAATTAGTGAGTTTATGCTTATTTCTGTTAAAATAAATAATTTAGAAAGTTCAGGTTAAATTATATGAGCTTACAAAATTGTTCTGTTAATAATTGAGATTATGAATTTGTTAATCAAGTTAGCTAAGATTAAGTTATATAATATAAAGAATTTAGATATTTTCGTTTTTTTGACTTATATTTTTAATTAGGATTATTTTGGTTAATAAATTTTGTACTTATTGTTTAATGTTCTTTATAAATGTCTCAACAAAATCGTCCACTTTATAAAATGTAATAGAATCACTTAATGTTGTTTGGTTTTGTAACATATATTTTTGGTTATTTTAGGTTATGTTATTACATTGTAATAGGTTAGGTTAAGGCAATGGTCGGTAAATTAACCAAAGAGCCAAATATGAACATTACAACAATTTAAAAAAAATGGGAGCTAAATTTGCTTGTTTAGTAAACTTTTATTACACTAAATAAATAGTACACTAAAGAAATCTAATTTTCATACTTGCTAAATATTTATTAATGCGAACAATGTACTTGCATCTCTTTGAAAAGTTTGAGTAAGTCAGGTTTGAATGTTGTTGCGCCTCCGTGGATATTTGTGCCAGAGCCGCACTTAAGGAGCCAAAGAGCCACAGGCGGCTCTGGAGCCGCGCTTTGCCGACCACTGGGTTAGGGTAACGCCCTGAGTTACACTAGATTTAAGTAAAACTAAGGTTTCTTAATCATTTAAGGATTTACATACATACATAAAAATATAACAATATTTCAGTTGATTATGAAATTACACTTAAGTAATTTACAAAATTTAACTTATTTATAATTTTGCTTACATAAATGTTTACAGAACTTAAGTAAAGACGTAAACTCCAAGTAAATGCAAATTTCTGAATTGTACTAAATTAAAGTAGGTTAGTTACAATAAATTAAGGTAATTTTTAAAATTAATAATTTCTGTGCTTTTATGTCTTTTGCACTTGAAATAAAAACTGGGTTTGAAAACTTTAACTAAAAGTAAAATATTTCTTGTTGAAATCTTTTGAGAATTATAAATTCTTGTGTTGAAGGTTATTGATCGTATTAAGACATTCGTATTCGTAAGTGCGCATAAAAATATCTTCTTGTCTTTCGAATTGCCAGTAAATGAACGCAATCGTCTCGCATTACATATATAATAGATGCATAAAGATACTTATGGTGCATATAGAACTAAAAGCAATAAAATAAGATCATAAAATTATGAAAGTAATTTATAATTGAGGCGCGCGACGATAATGAGCCACTGCAGTCTCGTTAATATTAATGCGTATGATTAAAATAATGAAGAGGAGAGGCAAGTTCGGACCAGTTTTTCATTAATATTCTTGTATAACATAATCAAGCGCCGCGTGTCGAAAGAATATTTAGCAGAAGAAGAAAAAAAAACATAAATTTGAAGAAAAGACAAGCTCAAAGAAGTGTTACGACTCGTAAGTTACGAGGCGTTGGAATCACGAGCTCATCAATCTGGATCTGCAAGACACTGTTATTATTCAGAATCTACTAATTATTACGCTCCTCTTTCTCTCTCTTTCTCTCTCTCTAATCTTAATCTTAATTAAGATGTTGTAGATTTCACAAAGGTCACCTCGGATCAACCGAATTACACTCACAGTAATTTATTTTAGATTAACAAAGCAAATCTTCTATATTTTGGATACATTTTTGTTGATGATAATTGGATTAATTGCTGAACTCGTTTTGTTCTCATCCTTAACGTTAATAACGATTTACTTGTGATGCGAATGCAATTATTGCGTTATAAAATTATATATATATAAGAGTGTGTGTATTCGAATGTGCGATTACTGCAGTTTCTAAAGAAAACCCAGTGTACATTTGCATATAATTCAAAATACAGTTACGAGGAAATAGAGAAAATAAGTCATTCGGATAGAGTGAGAAAGAGAGAGAGATGAAAAAATATTGTGCACACCTTTAAGTCGAGTGTTGAGTCTTCAATACTCAGTCAAGCGATGAACGGACCTTGCACCACAATTGTCCATTTAATTGTCTAATATATTGCCTTGAATTTCATATAAACATTTTTGTTCTCAAAACGATAAGAACGAGAATTATGTTTCATATCAAGCGAAAAATATCGATTAACGTAGTTTTCTATCTAAAATATCAACTTACAATTTACGTTATAATTTAAATTATGTGAGATTAAAACAAAGTTAATCATGTTCTATCAATCTATAAGTAAAATCAATATTAACTCAGTAAAATCAACTTAACTCAATTTTTATCCATATTTCTGTCACCATTTCAGTGCTTATTGACTACACAATAGATTTTATTGTTGGATTCAAATCTGTCAACTTTCGTATCAGATTTTGTAATACAGACGACCTTATTAACCCTTTAAGTGGTTATGACGTATATGTTCGTCATGGTCTCTCATATTGCGTAGCGCTTATGACGAATATATGCATGTAAAATATGTGGCCACTTCATACAATGAATCAAACCGCTTTAAGGGTTAAGGTAGGTTGTGTTATATTGTATAAGGTTGGAACACATTTATTTATTCTATGATAGTTTAGATTATAATTATATAATTTTTTTTTTTGAAAAATATGTTAAATATAGTAGAGTTTGTTAAATGGTTCTAATTTAAGGTAATTACACCTTAATTTACCTGTGGTTTCTAAGCTTTCATTCCTTTAAAGTAAATACCAACCCCAAGAGTGGTCTTTACTTATTCCATTTTTTTTCTACCTAAAAGCTTTTATGAAGCAAGGTTAAATCCACTCGTTGTTTATATGTAAAGTTCCATCTGTTCTATAAAATACAGTTTAATTAAAGAACTGTTAAGTTTTGTTAAATGTTAAGTTTTTTTGTAAGGTTCTATTTTTCCTACCTAAAAGTAATAGTAGTACCTATTCCAGTCGTTGTTAATACCTAATTTTCCATCTATTTTATAAAATAGATTAAATAATATAGAGTTAAGTTAACTTACGTATTCAATACTCTAGTAGTCTGAGTAAGATTCCATTTTTCCTACAAGTAAAGATCATCCATTAGTAGAATATATGTATAATTTCATCTGTTATACAAAAACAAGATTAAATAATATAAGGTTAATTTATGTTAAATTAAGTACTCACGATACTATTGGTCTTTATGTAAGATTCTAAGTTTCTTACCTAAAAAGTAAAGTAGGGTTACGTATGTTAAAGTAAGTATCCATTATAACAATAGTCTCTATATGCAGAGTTTCTACTAAATAAAGGTTAAATATGTTTTATTACTTAAGTACTCACTTGATTTCTAGAGTCTATGAAGATTTTATTTTGTCTACAAAAAAAGAATGGTAGATTTTTATAATAATGTACTATATTATTACATAAGCTTTAGGATGATTGATGATTTTATTTAGTTTCAGTAATATTATGTTTAAACTACGTTAATAAGGATAAAATAACAACTTTAGTGTACAACTCGATAATATTAATCTGGATTATCAAGGTTTAAAAGTAATGTATTTTTTATTTATTAATTTAAATCAATTGAAGGTTAACCTTATTAGTTTCAATTCTTCGATTTGATTAAATACAAACAGAAAACTAATATTTTTCTTACAGCCATTTCGATGTTGCAAAGTAAACTACAGGTTGAACAACCTTGACAAATCAGCTTACAGCACCTGATGTTAATCTGACGACAGGTTACACTGAACACTGTCAAGTGATTTCTGGTAACGCGAAATAAAAAAAAAAACAAGAAGTAGAAAAAAAATGCACATGTACACTAAGAGTTTCCAGTCTTCATCTTGCACGACACGAACCAGTAAGCACCGATGTGATGTGGAGATTTCAATAGCTCGGTAAGCGACGAACGCATCTCTTACAACACAATTATCCGTGATAAATGCAAACTCTGTTTGCGAGAAAATCATAATTTAAACGAAGAATGATGAATACCAAACGGAAGATTTCCATTATATCATTTGTGCATTTGTGTACGTTCGAGTATACCATTTAAAACGGTAGCGGATATTTAAACATCGATTCACAGTTTCTCACCTAAAAAACTTAATATTTACTTGTCACGATTTATTTAATTTTTTTATTTTTAACATGAACTAACTTTAATACATTTTATAATATAATACATAAGTCATAAATTAATCAATGTCAATTATTATGTTCCGTAAATTTGTAATTAGTAAAAGCTCAGGTCTCATATTATGTATAGTGTGTACGTAACTTTATATTAAGAAAGAAATCATAAATTAATGAATGTTCATTATTTTTTCCTAAATTTGTAAGTAGTAAAAGCTCAGATCTCATATTATGTATAGTGTGTATGCAACTTTATATTAATAAATTTTATAAAGTAATAAATAAATTAATTAAGTGATATTCTTCTATTAATTGGTATTTGCTAAACGCACATGTATCACGTTTCGTATAGTGTGTACGCAACTTTATATTAAGAAAACAATAATACATAAATCATAAATTAATCAATGTGTATTATTTTTTTCCTAAATTTGTATATAGTAAAAGCTAATATTATGTACGTAACTTTATATTAACAAATTTAATAAATTAATACAAAAATCATAACTTAATCAATTTCAATCATTTTTTCTGAAATTTGTAAGTAGTAAACGCTCAAGCTTCATATTATTTATGGTGTGTTGGTATCTTTATATTAACAAATTTTATAAATAAATTAAATAATTGATATTCTCCTAATAATTAGTATTTAGTGAACGCACATGTATCACGTTAATGTATAGTGAGTACGCAACTTTATATTAACAAAATTTATAAATTAATACATAAATAAAACAATTTCAATATTATTTTTTCGGAAATTTGTGTGTAGTAAACGCTCAGGCTTCATATTATTTATGGTGTGTACGTATCTTTATATTAACAAAATTTATAAATTATTTACAAAAAAATAATTAATTTACAAATTGATAACTTTTAAAACAATTTTTTTTTATTCGTACAATGTGAACTTGTCTATTTGATTTTTTTATAATATTTTTATAGTTTTTTTAATATATATTTGAAATGAATAAAATCAATTTGATTTAACGTTATTTGTTGAATCGTTTTCACAAAAATCATTGAAGTGTAAAACGATTGGATTTGATTAATAATAATAAAGTTGATGATCTCGTACATAAAGCGAATGCTCGTATATCGCTAATGATTTGTTATCGCTGATGGATTTCCGCCTTATTATTGTTAGTATCGTTTATTTTTGTCATATCTCCTTCACCCGACAGATTGAAAAATCATTTAAACGGCCGATCGTAATCCGACAGATTTAATCGAAATCCCGTCGAGTAAAATCCTTTCCATAAAAATATTCGCACGACACATTAAACCGAAGTGTTGACTCCTCGTCGTTCGATTTGCAGATATCTCCTAACGAAATCTGCAAAAATAAAAATAAAAATAAATAAACCACACGTCTGTGCATTTCAATTGCATAGTAAAAGCGAAGATTATATGATAATATAATATTTGAATGAGCATTACTAACTAAACAACTATAATCGTTCATGTACAGTTAACTTATAATCAAATTACATAAATTGCAAAATCAAAAACATTGTTGCATCTTATAATCGAATGAAAAATTAATACTTGAATTTTAATTACATCGATTTTTTTTCATTGAATACTTCAGGAATTCATTTGAATTTTAGTTTTATAGCCGTTTCATTAACTGTAATTATTTGATGTAATTAACGAATTTATTTACAACAAAACTCAATATTTTATATGATTAAATTTTGTTTTTATTTGCAATTACATGATAAAATCAACGCATTTTTACAAACAAAAAAATTGTAAAGATAAAAATTGATGTTGATGCATTGTGCATTTTGTTTATCATTCTTCGAAATAAATGGTAATATGATGGTGCAATATTTTTCAACGTGTTACCAAATATGTGTGAGGATTTGCAATGTTTTGGTTAATTGCCAATTCTGAACACTTTTCTTTGATTTCTTGATTGTTGCTAAACTCAATAAAAACTTCAGAAAATATTGAATTAATTTTAAGAATTTGTTTATGGTGAAGTAGATTCATAAAATAATATAAATTGAAAAGAACATTGAGGTTTTCTTGAATTTTAATTGCATAAATTTGGATTGAAAAACTCTGTAATTATTTGGATGGAAATAAACTGACTTTTGTAAAAAAAGAAACTTTAATACTTGAATTAAAAATTGTAAATATTTATTTACTTTATGTACTTTTGATATTCGTTAAAGGATAGAGACGTTTCGCAATGCAGAAAATTGCTCTACGTTGGATGGAATCATGCATTTGGGAATAAAGTACACGGCGCGAAAACAATTACGAAATTGCGTTGCTCTCTTGGAACATTCTTTTCGCGTTTAGATCTGCTGTACGTCGTTATTCTTTGGTCCAATCTGCTCTGATAAAAGATTGTACCAAAGAATAACGATAAGTATAAAAACGCAATAGTTTGTAACTCATTTATCTTCTATTGTGATTTTATAAAAAAAAAGTGAAAACTTTTTAAAGTCATCAATTCTATATAATTTTCAATAAATTCATGTATTTTATACTTTCATAAAAGATACAGTAACAATATATTATTTTATTAATTCATAAATAATTATTGGTCAAAGTTTATTTTAATAAACCAGAAAAAAACTTCGGTTTGCTCAAATTAGTACGCATAAGATATTACTACATAAATAAAAACTTACTAAATATCAATTACAGACTAACAAATTTGAGTATAAGAATACCTCGCATAGTACGGTTTTGTCAATATATCGCACTCTTTGAAACCGGAAGTAAAATCTAATTATTTTTAAATCAAATTCGCTAAATACGAGATATGCTGTATTTATCAATGAATTTTAATTTATTATCAATAAATAAATTGATTGAAAGTCAGTTACAAGAATTTGAAAATAAAAATTGTATAATACAACTGTAATTTAAGTGCAATAAATAGTTTTAAATAGATTTAACATTGACACTTTCATTGATTATTTCCACATTTTACGCTAATATTGAATAGAGTGGAGTGTCCGAGTGATTCGCATCACGCAAAACGGCACGAGTATTCAAAGTATATGGATAAATAATGTTGTGTACGCTTTGGAATTTATACGTTGAAATGTGCGACGAATCATCATATAATTCTTTGTTTGGCCGTGCGTCTAAGCAGTGCCATTCATATATTGTTGATTTAAGATTTTCTACATACATACATACACTTTACATTTTTAATTACAATGTACGCATTTACTCTTTAGATGAAAATATTTATAAAAAAAAATGCAAAACTTTTGTGACCAAAGTCATAAAATTTGTGTTAGTAGTCAAGAAATAAAAATGATTATACACAAAAATGCTTTTCTCTAATTGTTAATTTGTCTAAGAGATGTAAAAGTTAAATTTTTGTATTTGTTGATAATTTCAGATTTTTTAAAAAATTCTTATAATTTCTACATCTAAGCAAACAATAAAAAATATTTATTAATAATATAAATACAGAAATACCGCGCACAGTGCAGCTTCAATTAGTCCGGTTTCAGTACAATCAGTATCAGAAAATTTTTATACAAATTAAATTTTAATAAAAATAAATTCTAAAAAAAATAAGTACACAAAATTGTTTTTATTGGTTTATTACCCTTTATACAGTCAAGTCTCTGTGCAATTGCAATGTTTTAAAGTCCTCGATTAGTCCGGTTTCAAATAATCCGGGAATTGGCTGACTCGGTTACATGAACTATATCTTCTTGTGTTTTTTTTTCCATGCGGTTTTAAAGTCCTCGATTAGTCCGGTTTCAAACAGTCCGTGATATTGGCTGAACCGGTTACACGTGCTATATCTTTTGTCTAATATTTTTTATACGGTTTGAAAGTCCTTGATTAGTCCAGTTTCAAACAGTCCTGGATATTGGCTGAACCGTTCACCAGTACTATACATTTTTGAGCAGTTTTAAAGTCTTCGATTAGTCCGGTTTCAAATAGTCCGTGATATTGGCTGAACCAGTTACCCATAATATGAAGTATTTTATTGTAAATTTTGTACGAAATTTAGAAAAAAAAGAAACATCTGTATATTTGTTTTTTTTTAAACTTTCTGAATTGTTAATTACATTTTCTATTACGACTCAATCTATAAATTTAAACAAATTGAAAAACATTCTTCAATTTTTAATTACATTTTCTATTACGTTTCAATATACAAATTTATACTAATGCCAACAAATTGCTTGTCAAAATATGGCCTTAATCAAGCAATCAATAGTCTTAAATCTTAAATTTAATGAGAATACAGTAAATTAATTATTTTTTTATATTCAAACAAATGTTGTAACTTTATTATAGATTTGATTTAGTCGTCTAGACTAAATTTTATGGCCTTATGTTGAAAGAAATAAAAAAAATATTGATATTAATCTTAATCTAAATCCGATCATATTTCCATTGATAATAAAGCCATCTGTCGTCAACTTAAGATGATTTAGATTAGCTAAAAAATAGGTTCGCCAATTTGATTGTCGATTCTAAGAATCGGGACTAATTCCAATTAAAGTTTATTTCCTTAATAAATTGAGGGAATTATTGGTAATAACGTTGAACCGTTACTGGAACAAACTTAATTCCGAATTGGAAATATGAATTGAACACGTCGAGGTTAACGCTTTATTTATGGTGCCTCACGGATTTGCATATTCTTCAAAAAAAAATATGTTTTCATTTGGAAAGAAGGGAAATAAATGTATATAAAGAAATAATTGGAAAAAGAATGTGGTGAATACGGTTATATTTTCATTGATAATTTATTAATGCAACGTAATCAACGTGTTCTCAATGGAAATGTGGGTTAGGTTCTGCGTGGGATTTGCAATTACGTAAGTTTGCTTTAATCAAGTTCGCTTTATCGGGGCGCACGTAGTTTGCTGTGTGTTTTCATTTGCTATATTTGCTGAAGAAATAACAGTTTTCAAGCGCGCGTTCAGAGAAGAAAAAAAATGATGATGATGTTGATGATGACCGGTTTATTTTACATACTTTTCTCGAAGTCGGCTCGTTTCAATATCGTTTTTTTTTGTGTTTGTTTTGCTTTGGTTTTTGTATTCTTGGAGGTGCAGCGAATTAAACGTTTTCGGATTAACAAGTGTTAATAGTTTTTGCGAATATTTCCGCATTCTGGACTCTAATTTGAAGTATTTATTTAATATATTCGTTTGACTGATGAGTGGATTGTATACTTAAGTGTTAGTTCGTTCGCGCTTTAATTGATTATTAAAACATCATCGCTTTTGCTTGATAAATTATTGATTTGATTTTGTATTTTCTTTAATCAATTTACTACACCGTAGATCGTGCAGGCTTTTGCAAAAGCAAATCTATATTCAAGTGTTTCTGTTTCGAAGCTCTCTTGATTTATCACGTAAACCGTTTATAATCATTGAAAATGCAATGATTTTGTGATTTTACATGAGTACTTCTGAAAATAGTTACACATTTAATTGATGCTAATGTATAAATCATTTACTTTGTATAAAAATTTTATAAACTGAATCAATAATATATAATTATATACATCATTATTTCATCTGAAAATAGTTAAATTAATTAATTTGTATCAAAATCATTGAAATTGTGTAAAAACTGAAAATGTAACGATTTCGAATGAAAAATATTACAAACTTGTTTATACAGAAATCGATTAATTATTGATCGAATCGATCTTGTGATTTTGCATGAAATTTTCTGACAATAATTACTCAGATTGATTTAATTGATTGATTGACAAAATTAAATAATACTTTAAAATGCTTATTATACGATATACAGAATACCTCGCATAGTGCGGCTTCGATAAATGCCGGTTCACTATAGTACGGTCTAAAAATAATTTCAATGAATTTTTTATTGATACAAATGTAAAAATCTTAGAAACTCAATTAATATTTTAAAATGTTTAGTAATATTTTAATATACAGAAATACCTCGCATAATGCAGCTTCGATCAATGCGTATTCACAAACTAAATTTGTTGATTTTACATGAAGACTTCTGATAATTGTTTAAATACTTCAATTTATGCATTCCAAGTTGTTAAAAAGAATTTGTTCGAAAAACGAAACCATTTTTCTATAAGTATGAATGTAAAATTTCGAAGATCAGATGATTATTTTATAAATTTTAATAACAATAATTTTTATATAAAAACAATGAAAATACAGAAAAACTTGACCAATATAATTATTTCAACAATAGAATTTGCTTTTGTTTTGGTAACTGAGGTCAATGTATTTTCATTGTTGCATTTTATCAATATATAAAATATATAGTACTACCTGGAATAGTGCGGATTGCTTCGATCAGTACGGATTCACTATAGTACGGTTTGAATAATTCGAAAGTTAGCAAAAGAAATTCTTAAAAATTAGTACACACAATTACTTACATTAATGATCATACTTTTTACACTATAGAGTCAAGTCTCTTTTTGTGCTGTTTACATTTATGTAGTTTTAAAATCTTCAATTAGTCCGGTATTAAGCACTGAAGCAAAACTAATTATACGCACTATGTGAGGTATTGCAGTATAAAGTTTTATTTATGACACATTAACTTTAAAAATATACTAAAGTTAAGCAACAATAATTTATTAGCTTATTTATTAATTCACTCAATAAATTTTCTGTATAAATAAAGTTACAATTAAATTTACTAGTTCAGCAACTTTTGTGGAATTTGTTATTACAACTACGTTATACTAAGACCTGTTTTAGGAAAGGTTAAAGTTTAAGTAAAACAAGATTGCAAAAGGAAAAATCTTATCGTTATTATCATCTACCGAAAGTCACCACAAAAAAAACTATAGAGTTTCTGTGTTCACAACAATTTATTAAATTTGTCATTTTTTGTATATTTTACATAATTTTGACAATGTGTACGTTAGAACGTAAATTTCAAAACAAACTAAATTTTAATTGAGCAAAATCAAAATAAATTAGCACACAAAATTGCTTTTGTTAGGTGTATTTTTATGCGATTTTAAGAACTTCGATTTTAAACTGTGTGTATTTTATATAATTATAATAATTTAAAAACACTATTGATTTAACATAGTTTATAGAAAATGATTATTTCTAGCGTCTCAAATTTTATTATTTTAATCCCTCACCATTAATTATCTCATTCCTATATGTGATTTACCTTCAAAACTCAAGTTTCACTACATCTTTAATAAAAAAAAAGCACCTTGAAAACCTCATCAAATATAAATTTAATTGCAATTAAGTATTATAGCAAAATCCAGATTTATTAAATTATAGGCCTTGACAATCGTTATATAAATCCAATACTCGTTATTTTTTTAATAACTTTCTTGATAATAATTTTCATACTTGAACATTCATAAGATATATGTAAAATAATTCAATTTTCTTAATTTTTCGTATAAATCAAGTAAAACTCAAAAACTCCAATTATTTAGATCAATTTCTTGATTTTATTTTGTTAATAATCTCTCTTTAAAATTGTATCAGGGGCGACTAATAGCCGAATTGGCGACTTACCAAACCCACGATTTCGTGAGCGCCGGTTCGAATCCTGGTTAAGCCAGACCCTTTGTTAGCCCTCTCGGGCCATCGTTCATCACAGATGGACAATCAGTTTTTTTTAATTAATATATAGATTAATAGATATTTTACTAATAAATTATTGCTTTAATTGTTAGATTTTTGTATGATTTTCTAATTGGAATTTGTATACAAGTATAAATATTGAGGGATAGATATAAATAGCATTTGGTACAGATGAGTGGAGCAAGTAGATTGCAGTTTATGCAGTGTTCAATTTAAATTGATTAGCGCCATATGCTGCACGCGAATTATCATCCGATTCTAATTAGAAACGTTCTGTTACTTATCCTGAATATATCGAGGATCAAATAAAAAAAGAAAGAAAATCTCTTGTTGCCTGTGTGGAAGAAATTACTCGGAGCTAATTCAGGATAGCGTTTTCAGCGAACGTAAAGATAGAGATAGAGAGAGAAACGGCGAGAGGTAACAACAACTAAGAGAGGTAACAGGTAAACAGGTAACAGTCAAGAGCAGCGACTGTTCTCGCATACATTTGCAGCGAAGAAACGCGCTCCACCTTCAAAAGAATCCAAATTGCATCCGCGCTCAATGGAAATCAATGTTTTGTACAATGGACATCAATTTGACACGACTAGTTAGGATTTCAATGAATTTTCGTGATGGTGAAAACTTCGCGTATAAAGTAGAGAGCGAAGCGTGCGCGAATACGCAAATCGTGAAAATTCATTCTAGGAATTTGTCGCCGCTTATTTAACTGTTACTCCAATTGTCCCATTGCCACAATACATCATATACAAATCGAAAGCCGCATCAAATTTTATCACTTTTTGGAAAAGTAAACTTCCTGTATGTAAGTGCATTCTTTACATTTTGATGCACTTGTTATTAAATGTTGTACTAGAATATTTTCCAATTATATGAAGCAAAATTAATAAAAATTTTGTTTTCTACAGTGATATAGTTTAATTAATTAAATTAAAATGTTTAAGAATTTTTATTTCATTTTTATGAAATATTTTCTACTTTTCTTCAATATTTTTACAGAAAGAACGCGAGAAAAAGTGTTTTCAACCACTAAAACATCTTAAAGAAGATTATATATTAAAGATATGTTTTCAACAAAGAAATGATGAAGTTAATGTATGAAACATTTCGTACTTTTCTTCAATATTTTTACAAAAAAAAACGCGAGAAAAGTTGTTTTCAACCACTAAAACAACCTTCAAGAAGATTATATATTAAAGATATGTTTTCAAGAAAGAAAAGAAGAAGTTAATGTATAAAAGATTTCGTACTTTTCTTCAATATTTTTACAGAAAGAACGCGAGAAAAGGTGTTTTCAATCACTAAAACAACCTTCAAGAAGATTATATATTAAAGAAATGTTTTCCACAACGAAATGAAGAAGTTAATGTATGAAAGATTTCGTACTTTTCTTCAATATTTTTACAGAAAGAACGCGAGAAAAGGTGTTTTCAAACACTAAAACAACCTTCAAGAAGATTATATATTAAAGATATGTTTTCGAGAAAGAAATGAAGAATTTAATGTATGTAAGAGTAGAAGATTGTATTTAATAAAATCAATATTGTTATGATTTTTTAGGTTTGTCATTAGATTTTTATTAAAACCTATGGTCAATAGCCCTTTGTATCAATTGATTTTATTAAATATATATAATTTTTATAAATTTTGTTGATAATCTTTTAGTTATAAACTTTGAGATGTTCGAATGTTAATTTTTAATAATTA
>NW_017096987.1:0-15509 GCF_001412225.1 Nicrophorus vespilloides
CGACGTTTTTTCATTTTCAGTTTTTCTTGAATTTCATGTTACAGAATGTTAGTTTGAGTCATCTCAATTAAATTTAGACATTTGTCAAATGACCGCCACAAATCATGCACCAATTAAAGTTATTATAATGTACCGAATAATATGAGTATGATTTTATGTAATTTGGTAAATTCCTAATATCGGTGGCACGAGCGACGATGTTCCTTGATGTTTGCTCAACATACTCATACACTATATAGTATTTCATTCTGTTCGTTTCGCCCGTCCGCCCGTTCCAAATCTATTCTAAGCGTACTCCTATATAAGGCGCCCGGGTAAATGTTAAATGGTTTTCAGTTGCGGAGAGGTGGCGGCAGATTTTCATATTTAAGCAGAGGTTTGCAACATCGTCAGTCAGTCCAGGGTGTAACTTGGTGAAGAGCATTACATCTTAGAGACAAAATGGTAAGTACAGTGAGAGAGAACCAACAACCAACATATATATATAGTACAAGTGCAGCAGTGATATCTCATCTTAATTAATAATTATCATATTCAATTTGTTAAATTTATCTAAATTATTCGTGCCGTGATTACAAAAAAAACACATATTATTGCATAAAGGAAGGATTATTATAAACTAAAGGATAATTGCATCACAATTCGAACAAATATTCGGTTATTTGATGATGATATAATTAGATCTGGGCTATTTCGAGCTGCACTCTATATTTGGTGCGGTGCCAATGGCGACCAGCTTCGGTGAATCGTAGCTGGCTGCTGCTGTTGCTATAGCAATATCATTTGTTAATCTTCTTCGATTGTTTAACTTTGACAGGCGGATAAGGAAAAGAAGGTCAAGAAGAAGAAGAAGGAAGAAGCGCCAGCTGACGCTGCGCCCGCCGCGGAAACCAGAACCTCCAGCAAGGGCTCCTCCAAGAGCTCCTCGAAGAAGGCCAAGCGCTCCGGTTCGAATGTCTTCTCCATGTTCTCCCAGACTCAGGTCGCCGAGTTCAAGGAAGCCTTCCAGCTGATGGACCACGACAAGACGGTATCATCAGCAAGAGCGACCTCAGGGCCACCATGGACGCCGTCGGCAAACTGTCCAACGAGAAGGAACTGGACGAGATGATCAACGAGGCGCCGGGACCGATCAACTTCACCCAATGGCTGTCACTCTTCGCCATCCGCATGCAGGACTCCGGCGGCTCCGACGAAGATGATGTCGTCATCGCCGCATTCAAATCCTTCGACACCGAAGGCACCATCGACTCCGAAGTGTTCAGGCACGCCCTCATGACCTGGGGAGACAAGTTCAACGCGAAGGAGGTCGACGATGCGTTCGACGCGATGGAAATCGACGACAACGGCAAAATCGACACCGCCGCCCTCATCACCATGCTCACCGGCACCGAAGAGGACGCAGAAGGTGGCGAAGCCGCTTAAACAACAACAACAACAAATCCATTTATTACTCGCACATTTTACAACAATGTAAACTATATATTAAAGAAAAAAACAAAAAAAAAAAAACAATATTTATTGTATTTTATCATATTATTCATCCGGTTTGCCAACAGCAAACTCACTCATCGTACAAACAACTGAAATCTTGTTATAACAACAACAACATCATCTCCTAGGTGATTACAAGTATGCGCTAAACAAAAGCGCATTTCACGAAGCAAGAGTTGATCATACTTCATACATATAATGTTATACAGCGTCACGCCGCAACAACAACAAGCGACGCTTCTATTTTCAAATAAATCATTAATTTTATTACAAAATCAATCTTTTCTTTCCTCCAATCATCACCCAAAATAATCAAGGAATTGGAAACAAACGAATTCAACAGTTATGTACAACGTTTATTACATATAATTCATTTGTCGTTGTAGTTCCTGTGGCCGAAGATCGAGCTTCCCACACGAACGTTGCCGCTTCCCAAATCGATCTAAAAATTGAATTGAAAATTAATCGTAATTAATTTAGTGATCGAGTGTTGTTAGTATTGATTACAGCGTGCTCGAAATCGTCGGACATTCCCATCGATAGTTCCATTGCGACGTGATCGATTCCCAGATGATCGCACAGAGCCGCCCGACATTCGATCAGGCCGAGAAAATCTGGATTCGGTGGAGCTCCCTCGTCCCGCCAATTATAACCGAAGCGGCCTATGGTCATGAGGCCGACCAACTCTAAATTCGGACACTTCTCGATCACGTGCGTTCCGAAGCCGTTCACCGTTCCTGGATCAGCTCCAGACTTCTCTGAAACAGAAACAAATGTTAAGAATTTGTTATTTTGTTTCTATAGCAATATAAACGAATTTTGTTTTTATTTGTTCCGTTCATTTGTTTCTTAAAATAAAGGAAATATAATAAACAACATTTTGTTTTATTCATTTGTTTATTAACAAAATTTGTGTTTATTTGTTTTGTTCGTTTGTTTCTTGAAACAAAATATTTGTACAGATTTTATTTTGTTAAATTAAAACAAAATTCGTTTTGTGCGTTTGTTTCTCAAACATAAAATAATAAAAACAAAAAATAAACAAACTTTGTTTTGTTAAATTGTTTCTACAACATCAAATATGAAAAACAAAAACAGCTTATCAAAATTTGTTTTATTAAGTTGTTTTGTTTCATTTATCAATTAAAACAAAAAGAATATTAACAGATTTTGTTTTTATTTGTTTTGTTCGTTTTTGTTTCTTGAAACAAAATATTTGTACACATTTTGTTTTGTTAATTTAAAACAAAATTCGTTTTGTGCATTTGTTTCTTAAACATAAAATAATAAAAACAAAAAATAAACAAACTTTGTTTTGTTAAATTGTTTCTACAACATCAGATATAAAAAACAAAAACGAGCATAAACAAAATGATAAGAATTTGTTATTTTGTTAATTTGTTTCTATAGCAATATATACGAATTTTGTTTTTATTTGTTCTGTTCATTTGTTTCTTAAAATAAAGGAAATATAAACAATATTTTGTTTTATTCATTTGTTTCATTTATCAATTAAAACAAAAGAATATCAAAAAAATTTGATTTTATTTGTTTTGTTCGTTTGTTTTTTTGAAACATAATTTGTTTTTGTTAAATTGTTTCTAAAACATCAGATATACAACAGTTGTTTCTTAAAAAAACAAAAACAGCATAAACAAAATTCGTTTTATTAAGTTTGTTTTGTTTCATTTATCAATTAAAACAAAAGAATATTAACAGATTTTGTTTTTATTTGTTTTGTTCGTTTGTTTCTTGAAACAAAATATATGTACACATTTTTTGTTAATTTAAAACAAAATTCGTTTTATGCATTTGTTTCTGAAACATAAAATAATAAAAACAAAAAATAAACAAACTTTGTTTTTGTTAAATTGTTTCTAAAACATCAGATATACAACAGTTGTTTCTTAAAAAAAAACAAAAACGAGCATAAAAAAAAATTGTTTCCATATATTTCATTTGTTTTTGTTTTGTTTCTAAAAACAAAATGTTGTTTCTCTATAACAACTTTGTTCATTTATTTCTGAAAACAAAAGACAAATAATTAAACTCACCTTGTTCTCCGCTCGTGTTCACCTGAATCATGATCTTCATCCTGTGATCCGACTCCGTGCGAATCTTCTGCCAATTCTTGTTCAGCAGATCCGCGAGTTCGACGCTATCCACCGTTTCGATCATGTACAGATTCGGCGTTTTCAGCAGCTTGTTGACCTTGTTGTTCTGCAGATGACCGATGAAGTGCCACCTGATCTCCTTGCATTTCGACAGAATCTCCTCATTGATGCCCTTCTCGGACAACTCCTTCACGTAGTTCTCTCCGAAGTCCCTTTGTCCCTCATCGTAGCAATCCACGATCATCTCAGCAGGTTTCGTCTTGCTGACTGCAACGAGATTCGCCTTAACATTCTGCAATTCCTGGAAAAAAAGAAAAGAGGAATAAAGAATTAGTAAAAATCAATATGATATTAGTAAATAGATTTCACGTTTTGGAACAAAGTATAAATAGAAAAAAAAAAGAGAAATGATGTCTTTAAAAAATCAAATATCTACGACGCAATATTTGTAAGTTTAAATTTAGATTTAGATATAAACATATGTATATAATTAGTTTATCTCTAAAAATAGTAAATGTGTTGTTAATAGCAACAGTTATATAATTAAACATGTTGTTGCTATAGTAACAAATAATACAGATACCCGGAGAGGCAACTGATATGACATACTAATATTACTTGTTCACTTAACTAAAATGCATTAGTTCTATTTTTCCATGTTATCAGTAATTGATGTGTACAATGAGTTGCATAAGAAAATTTGGATAATTTAAAAGAAAAAAGTGTAACGGACACACATCTCATTCTATCATAAACAATTTACTAAATTATAAATCAATGAAATATTAAATATTGAAGCAATTGAGCATTAAATATTTTGTTCATATTATCTATAAGTGAATTGGGTTGCATACATTGTATTTTGTAATAGCTGCCCGAGTCCAATTAGAACATACAGTTTGAATATAATAAAAAGTATTAAAGATATTTGAATAATATAACAATAAATTATTTATGGTGTACTGCTATATAATGTTCGATTAAGTATATTACAAATCGATGGGAATAAAATATTTAAATATAAAAGTTACCCGAGTAATGAATACATAAACAATAGTAACAAGACCAATTGACTAAAATGTAAATTACTATTAACAATCTTTATTGTAGTTTTCAATAAATAATATAACTTAAGTGTTATTAAAGTTGCCTATGCAAATAATAAATGTAACAACCAATAAAATCATTAACAACTGAATTCAACGCTAATTATCAATGATAAATAAGTATTAAATTAAAACTAAACAATGTATTGAACTGTCAAAAAAAACAAACGCATGGACATAAAATAATCGAGTGCACCGAGAAACAAAGTGCATCGAATTCGGTTGCTATTGGAAACTTACGGGTTTACGTTTCTGGCAAGCCGCCTCGATTCTATTTCGAACGATCCTCAGACCCTGCTTAACGTCGACGTCCATCATCGTCTTCAACATAACCTTCAATCACTGAAACAAACAAACGAATTACGCTATCAACTATTTAAACAATTGAAAACGCTGCGTATCATCTCGACGAGCGTCGTGCAACTGAAGACAGAGGGCGACGCAATGTCATATCGAGCGAGCGGGCGAACGTCAATCTGGTTCGTCTCGTTACCGCCAGATGGCGCTGCGCGTATCGAATTTAAATTGATTTGCAAAAAATCTTAATTGCTATTGAAAAATGTTAATTGTCGTTTTCTTTTATTAAATAATATGTTTATATTTGATAAAATGTAATAAGAAAAAATAATAAAATCGCCATAATTCTGTTATTAATTAACATTAAGTAATACAAATTATATCAAAAGATGCGTAAATAAAAACTGCTTCTTATGTACAAATAAAATGTTTAATAAGTTTAACAATTTCTGTTATATTTAAAAAAAAATCAATTATTAAAACAATTTAAAAGAAAGGCCTACTAATTATAATTATTATGTTGTCTGAAAGCTGCAACTGTAGAAAATCAATTTATCACAAAATTATAGCTTCCAATTTGCAATTATGTAAAAATTTGATGATCGATTGCGCCCTTATTAAATGCGTTTAATAAATGTATGTTTATTTATTTATATTGTTCGTGCATAAATCATCATCAATCTATGGGAATCGAGTCGCAATTTGTATTCAAATTATTTTAATTAATTAACAACAACAACAACAATATTTATAATCCGCGATAATGCAACGCGTTTACGAACGTGATGTTTGCACAAACCGTCGGATGTTCAAGCGAATTTCAAATAATGTAATTTTATCGTTTTTTTTTGCATCACAATTATTAGTTGTCAAATTTGTTTTGACAGTTTTAAGGTTAGAATTTTAGAACTTTGACATATGACAGTTGACTGTTGACAGTTGACTTAAACAAATCAATTTTAGTAAAACGTTGTGCAAAACCGCCAGAAATTAATTGTTTTGTGTTTTATTGCATAATTTTTATTGCTTGTTTTTTTTGTTGTCGTTGTGTCGTTTTCGCATTTAAAATCGCAGCACAATAGGCGACGATAAATAATAATTAACGGACCGCGAATTATTCATCGCGGTCGGCCATTTTATCGTGCCCTCCCCCTTCGACGCCGTTGTTCCGCTGTTTCTTTCCATTTAATTTGCGGAGCGCATTTGTTTTTTGTTTTGCTTTTGTTTTTGGAGGTCATTCCGCATTGTCCCCGCTTCACAGATTATTAATTTCGTTAATTACAGTTCACGCGAATTACAAATGCAGCAATAAAACGACGTTTCGTGACTTGAATTATACAAAGTTTTTTAATTTACTTTTCGTTGCGTCACTAAAAAACACATTGATTTGAAGTTTGACGTTGCACAGGTTATCTTACGTCAAACAATTTGACGTTTAATTTGACAGGTACATCGAAATCAAGGAGGTTGTTTTTCCAAATAGAAACAACTGTCTTAAGTAGATTTCAGCAAGTTTAAGAGCGTAATTTTCCATCGAAACTGTTTACTTTAGAGCGCGGAATTGGGAACGTCCGAAAATAAGCGTATTTACGTAAGGGATGCGTTGTTTACGAATTAAATGGATCAAATTGCGTGGAAATAATCGGTTTAGTGTTTTGCGTCTCGTTTGATAGTTAGTAAGTGAGTAAGCAAACCCGAAATAAAGCACTTAGTTGGAGCGTTGACTGAGCTACTAAATGGGTGCAATATCTGCGACGATTTCCCCATTAATAAACGTAAACTGAAAGGGGAAGGTTAAAATCGACTCATCAACTAATAAATAATAAGAAAGCGTGTGTATATTTAGCGAATTTTCCGCAGCTGCATTGAAAAATAAAAAAAACAGAGAATTTCCATAAACAAATAAGAATTTTAAGGGCCTCCAGAAAGAGCTGTTTAAAAATAAATCAAGTAAACACGTCTATTCATAACTAATAAGTTGTCTTATTGCTAATTCATCGCCTAATTAGGCGTTAAAGAAGCGAAGATAACAATTGTTATTTCAATGTGATGTTGCTTTTTAAAGTCGAGGCGCATAATCTTGCATAATTAAAGAAGATTAAAGTCTTAATATTCCTCGGGTGAGACGTGAAGTGTTTGTTATTACTCGTATAATAAGAGTATTATTGTTGGTAAGCATGCAGGAATTCACAATGGCCGCTGTCAAATCTGACAGTCGTTAATTGTGTAACGAGATGCTTAGGGAACGTCACAGAAAATTCTCATTAAAAAAAATAATACATATATATAAAGCTAATTAAAGTCGTTGGCTTCAGAGTGAGCGTTTAGTGTGTGTGTGTGTATAAAAGTATTCATACTTAAAACATCATTAATTTTATTTTACATTGTTGCCGGTGTCTGAATGAATGAAAGTTTAGAGAATTAATTAAATACGTTTTTTTTGTGTGTTTTATTTTCATTTTGTAATTAATTATTAGTTGAAATTTAATAAAGTCTACAGAAAAAGTTTTTATTTTTAAAAGTTGGTAAAGAAATAAACAAAAGACAACTGATCATTGAAACTGACATTTCGGTATTCATCACATATATTCAAAACTGTTTTAAAATTGGATAATTTCATATAATTATGCTGATTTTTTTTTAAATTTTTATCAAATTGTGATCGTATTTGAAGTGATTAAGTAAAATAATTTTTGAAAAAGATTTAGTTTTTAAAGATTGGTTACTTGGTATTGGTTACAATTGATGTAAAAACAAAATGAAAGATCAGCTGATAATTGTCACTTGGTTATGACATTCTTGAAACTGTACCGAGATTAAGTAATTTCGCATAATTACGTTGTTAATTAAGTAGATCTAATTTATAATTGACGAATAATTATAATTAAAAGTATGATTGTTTTTCAAATAATTTTGATAAAGAAAAACTTTTATTTTCTAAAGATTGGTAATAATTACTTATATAATTGTTGCACTTCATGCATAAACAAAGAAACAAAAATGAAAAATCAGCTGATCATTTGAGCTGTCATTTGGTAATGACATTCTTAAAACTGTACCGAGATTAAATAATTCCGCACAATTTCGCTGTTAATTATTTAAATCTAATTTATAATTGATAATTTTGATAAAAAAAACGTTTATTTTTTAAAGATTGGTAATAATTACTTACATAATTGTTGCACTTCATGCATAAACAAACAAACAAAAACTGAAAGATCAGCTGATCATTTGAGCTGTCATTTGATAATGACATTCCTAAAACTGTACCGAGATTAAGTAATTCCGCATAATTACGTTATTAATTATTTAGATCTAATTTTTAATTGTTGAATAATTACAAAATTATGATTGTATTTGAAATAATTTTGATAAAAAAAAAACGTTTATTTTCTAAAGATTGGTAATAATTGCTTGCATAATTGTTGCACTTCATGCATAAACAAACAAATAAAAAAATGAAAGATCAGTTGATCATTTAAGCTGTCACTTGCTTATGACATTCCTAAAACTCTACCGAGATTAAGTAATTCCGCATAATTACGTTATTAATTATTTAGATCTAATTTATAATTAATGAATAATTATAAAATTATGATTGTTTTTCAAATTATTTTTGATAAAGAAAAAACTTTTATTTTCTAAAGATTGGTATTAATTGCTTGCATAATTGTTGCACTTCATGCATAAACAAAGAAACAAAAAATGAAAGATCAGCGGATCATTTAAACTGTCACTTGGTTATGACATTCCTAAAACTGCACCGAGATTAAGTAATTCCGCATAATTACGTTATTAATTATTTAGATCTAATTTATAATTGATGAATAATTATAAAATTATGATTGTTTTTCAAATTATTTTTGATAAATAAAAAACTTTTATTTTCTAAAGATTGGTAATAATTGCATAATTGTTGCACTTCATGTATAAACAAAAATAAAAAACAAAAGTAAAAGATCAGCTGTCATTTAAGCTGTCACTTTGACTGCTCGTGGAATAATATTTTCGAGTTTACGTAATTACACTGCTATTATCCGTGTGTGAGTATATATTTTTCATTTTTTCTTATGTGTTTTTTTTTTGTACTTCTCGTAGTATTCCGATTAGTAAATCTGTGTGTGTGTGTGTGTGTGTCGGAGGTAATAATTTAATATTGAAAATTCCCATGTGAAACAAAATGGTGGAAGGAAGTGGCCGTCGTCTAATGGCAGAAAATTGTTCGAAATTACGTATTAAGTCGCTCGTTATCCAATCGTTGATTATCCGAACGAAACAAATGGAAAGGTAAATATCAACAAGAAACAAACCAAAAAAAAAAGTATATAATACTAACAACAAGAAGGAAAAGAAAAAGGTAAAGTTATGTATGTTTAATGTGCGTTTATTCAGTCATGCAACGGCAATCAGAAGTGGAATATAGATGGCGTGCGAAGGGAGCGATTAAAATGATTGAATGATTAAACGTTGAGGTGATCATTTGGACTTACGTAAAGAAACACACGATCACCACGAACGCTCACTCGCTCAAAGCAAGCGAGATGAAAACAAATGAAGTAGAGAGAGAAACAAAACAGTAAGAAGAAAACGGATACGGCAAAAGATAATCCTAATAATCCGAAATTGCTTTTTAATCGCAACCGATTATGTAATTATCTAGTTTATTGGGTAAATATGGAAGGCTGGGAATACACAGAACAAAACGAAAAAAACGAACGAACTTGGTAATTGCAGGGTATGAACCAGTCCTAAGCATTAAGTTTTTTCTTTGTTGCTCTCTTTAGTTTTTCGTTTTTTCTTTTAAATTTTTGTGATTGATTGCGTTTAGTTAACGTTCCGGAATTAGGTGGAATTTTGCTTTTAGCTTTGTGTTTACGAAACCGTTCCGTAGTGCACTTAGTAATATTTACGATCCGGCAAAAATATCAATTCCGCTGATAAACACGTACGATCAACGCGGCCATGTAAACTTTTTTTGTTTTGTTTTTGGTTTCCACGGAAATAGATGGATTTTGTTTGTTTGGTTATGAAGATGATGATGATTATTACGCGACGTTGCGTAATTGAAAATCGGCTCCGGGTAATTGGATTAGATGGACGGAGCTGATCCGTCGCTAAGCAACAACGATTGTTTCGGAGCGCGCCTTTTAGAACGTGAATCGAAGATCTCAATCTTCGCGTAATACATATAAGATTATTCATTTGTTTTATTTAGTTTAGTCTTAAATTTAGTATTAAGTATTAAACTTTCATGAAAATCTTTACAATAAAATTATTGTCTTATTGTCAAGTTGGTATCATCATCATAATCATAATCATAATAAAAGAGGCAGTTAGAATGTTGCCATGGGAATTCCGAAAAGTGTGCTGCTCTTTATATTTTTTCTTTTGTCGCTGGAAACGTCTTCTTCTTCTTCACACGAAAGCAGTTGCGTCGGGAAAAACGCACTTTGTATTAGGCGACTTTATGATCGTTATCAACGAATTCCCAGAAGAAAACGGTTCTCTCATTCCGACTTCATCTCTATTACATATTTTCATGAATACTTGTAACAATAACATCAACAAAATTTAAACTAAAGAACGTCTTCAATTGTTTCAAAGATAATTGATCAAGTGATCTTTACGTAAATTGCAACGTTGTCGGATCGTAATTTATTATTTTTATAATGCTATAAATTTTTGCGATTGGTAACTTGGATAATTGAAAATTAATCGAATATGATGCGAGGGCGACGTTGTCGGATCGGTAAATTTATTGTTACGTCATGATGATGGGTAAAGCTTGTAATGATGCCCTGTTCATCGATTACGTTGGCAACGGGACAAAAGAGAGGAGAAAAAAATGAGCATCGAAATGTGACGGATAATGTAATAAAGTGGTGTTTGTGTGTGTTTTCGTCTGGAGTTTGGTGGAAGATTTTTGCTGCGATCAAACGGAATAATATAATAAATTCGCATTTTACAGGCCATTGGGTCGAGGCAGAATCTGGGAACAATAATAAATGGGGTGAGTGCAGTCCATTATATTATTATATACTACTGTATTTGTGTGTGTGTGTGGGGTTGTATTGTGCTGCTAAGTTGCCTATAATTGTTAACAACAGATGACTTCGGACGGCTCAGTGAGCAGGCAACACACACAGCTGAGAGGAGGAGGACCGACCGACACCCTCCGCAACCACCCCGAAATCAAAACACGACCGACCCCTCTCCGCGCACCCCTCTGCGAACCAGCACCGACGTCCGATTTCCTTATTCATTGTTCGGCAGAGTTGACTCGCACAAAGCCTCCCCTGATTCCGTGCAATTGCACCCATATTCAACCCTATTTAACCGCCGTACGCACCGCATTAATTTATTGCCTGAACGCCATTTAATTGACTCTCGCATCAGGAGGGGGACGCAACCATATACTAATACCCACCATCCCCCCCCTCGTGGGACCATTCAATTATTGCTCTAGAAGGCCGTGCAAGATGACTTACACACACACATTAACAATCGAACTACGTTACGCCCTTACGATTTTCCCCAAACGATCTATCCCAATTGCAACACGCGCATCTCAATCAAGTTTAATTTTTCCAAATATTTCCAAATCGATTTTAACAAGTCGTTAAAAAATCAACTTTCAAGATTGTTGTTTTCAGTTAATTAAATGATTCATCCCGTAACGGGGCCATCAGCGTTTCGTACGCGCGCACACGCAAGTAATTTACGATCCGGGTTTGTGTGTGTGTATGCAATAAATACGCGTTTTTAATTCCGTCCGAGGCCCAAATGGAGGGCATGAAATATGCCGGTCGTAAAAATCACCTCAACCTCCTCCACCTCTTCGTCTCCTGCACTTTTGAAGAGGTGGAATATCGGGTGTCGTCGCAACCTTCGCAATTCACTCTGCAGAAATTTCGTTTGTTGTTTTTTTTTTTTTTTTGGTGGTGGAAATTTGAATTTTTGATTGCGTACGATTTCCCCCCGGGGTTGCGGCCAAATTTTAAGCGTTTAACGGCCGCCGGGATTTCGCGTGCCATCAAGTCGTAACGGGTGTAACGAGAAAATCGAATGGGCTTTTTATGCAGACAATGAGAGTCTTTTGTTGGCGTAATGAGTTTAGGGCCTGTGTCAATTGTCAAGGGGGGGAGGGATTTCGTGCTTTCACGTCGTGCTTGTAACTTTTGTTGTTTGCGGTTTTTGACGGCTGGGAGGGATGGGAATACTCTGCATTGCACATACTGCTGCACTCTAGTGTATATTGTAGTACTAGTTAGCATGTATATGGATGGATGGATAATAGCCGTGTCCTTTTGGGCCCTACCCAACTCGATTCATATTATACATTACGCCGGAAAGTGGCCATTGTTCGGGGTTGGATTTGCTTCATTCTCTCATTCTCTCTCTGTGCGCGCGATTTTTGTTTACGACCGTCGAGGGGATTTCCAACACAACAATGCAAAACCGAAAAACAACCCTCTTTCTCTTCATCCGCGACAATTACATTCACGGAAACAATTATATCCGAATTAATGCCGTCGCATAATTATAAACAGATTTCGGGTGTCCTATCTTTTTACATTCGACAGATTTTGCTGTTATAATCGTTAGTTTGTTAGTTGTTATACATCCTTCCGCTTTAATCGTCCTAATTCCGTAATTAAAACCATCCAGAAACCGTTAATTTTTTTTTCGGGACCGCAATCAAAAATTACTTAACGCTCACGTTTAACGACCGCCCGAAAACAAACTCATTTTCGTCGCGTCACGCCATTCCATAATCTAAAGCTAACGTTAAATTATAATTTTCCTTTCCCATTGTTTCTTAAAAAAGCCCATTTCAAGCAATTCCGTAATTTAATTTACGTCAACGATAACGAAGTTATGGAAATATTATGTCAATTAAAACATATAAAGTATGCTTTGAAAATTTTTAGAAGCAAACTTTTTAACCTTTTTGAAAATGTCATTTTATGAAAGCGTCCTTAGCAACCTGAAGTAACTTTATTAAACAAGTTGAGAGCGTCATTAACAACCAGAAAATGGATTCTATAATTGATTTAATGATGGATTTCATATGTGTGAGGTCTATTTTTTTTTTGTAAAATTTCTATGCATGAATTCTCTTCTGAAACTGTGCAGAAATCGAAATGCACTTAAGGAAATCTAATCGAAGCAATCCGTGAAGGAGAATACAAAATTAGAAACACATGTGTATATCGAGGAGGAGGTGGAGGACATGAGGATTTCACGCTCCATTTGTCAGATTAGAAAAGAAAATTTCAGGTAGTTTTTGAAGGAAGACAACGAGACGAATCGTTTAAAACATCTCATTCCTCGGTCTCGTTAACAAATAGTCTCCGAATGTTCTCAAAAAAAAAAAAAACTCGAATATAAACCCTTAACAGGAGTTACCTGAGTCACCAATTAAATCGATATAGGCAGATGTCGCTTCGAAAAGAGTGAGGGGAAACGAAGAATGGAGAAGATGGAATAATAAAAAAAAATGAGAGAAAGAGACGTAACAACAAATTTGCTCCATTTTGTCGTGCCCTCGTTTACACGTCTTTTTTTTTCTTTTTGTAAATGCAGACACGGAGATATAGAAAATTAGTTGGCTATTGTGGTCGCAAAAATTCCCCCTTCTGAATGGTAATGCAAAAAAAATATATACTGTAGTGTCGTGTTAATGTAACAATTATTAAGTGTTTAGGGCGCATCTGGCGTGACAGCCAAATCGTATTGCTGTTGCATTGATGCTGATTTATAATTTTCCGAGTGCGTTGCTTCGGATTTGCTAATGGTGTAATGTCGACATAATTTAATAGTGAATAATTACTGTAAAGTACGTAAATAAAGATATCGCGGGTCAACACTGAGCGTACTCATTATTGGTAATTATACATCGAACGATAAGGGGGGAGGTCGTCGAGGTCGACTCATCCGGTGCTAATTATGAATAAACGCGCGCGACCTCAGAGTGAGAGAGAGAGCATGTGCATGCATGCGACTGGGGGTCGGATGGATCATCTATCTGCGTAAAGGCCGGACGCTTATCTTGCTTAACTTTGCTGGTAGCCCCGTTTTCGAATTAACATTGAATCGCCATCAATTGAGAGCGCTATCCGGCCGCCGCTTATCGTCGTCGACGTCGCTTCGAGACGTTTTAATAATAATATCAATCGTATCGTCATTCATAACTTCTCCTCTGATCGATAAACGCCAATGTAACAACAATAACAACACGCGTTCATAATATAATACAGAGTGTTTTTCAAATAAAACTTAAATTACTCGTTTGACAGATGACGTTTGTCAAACATTTACTAACGTCATATGTCAAATGATATAATAATGTTGATTTGCATCACTTGAAACAAAATGCATTATCAGAAATTATAAAAAAAGAAACACATTTCTACATATCATTTTATTTAACACATATGTTTAATTTCAATAATAAATTATGAAAAGGTAATATGACTGCAATATGACAGATGACGTTTCTTGACATTTAGTTTTCAATTAAACCCACTAGATTTTTGTTTTATTTACATTTAAGATTTGATTGCTTGAATGAAACACACTGTATATATTGAAATTTGCATATTATGTAAGTTCATCGTGTCCAATTAAGGATAAGTCTACAGTTAAGTTTCTAATATTAGAAAATTTTGATTTATAATTAATTTGATTTATAAATTTCAAATAAAAATTTATAGAATTATTGCTGTTTTTGATCGAAGAAACGTAATGATGACACGACATTTATTATAACCGATGAAGAAAAATAAGGCGATAACCGATAAATATATATCAATTTTATGGGCGCCACAATATCGCTGAATTTGTAAACTATATTAATTTGTTTACTAATTAAATCGATTGCGCAAATTAACGATCACTTATTTTCACTTTGAGCGATAATTTCCTTGTTTCAACCAACACTGAATGGTTTCAACTTAACTTAAATATACGTGAAATTACGAAATTATTGTTCAAATTTATTGAAAAATTACTAAATTTTTATTCCATTTTAATTTGCAATCATCAAGGAAATCACCTTTGCGGTTTTGTTATTGATTAATTAAGTAGACTTTGGTTTAAATTGATGATCATTAAAAAAAAAATGTAATAATTTAATCGTTGCACAATGAATCTATTTTACAAATATGACAATTTTGACAGTTGTAGGTTATGAGATGAAACTATCGTTTCCTGTTGTTTTTTTTGCTATTTTCCATGGTAATACGATTAACAGATTGAAAAAATTTAATTCAAAGACATAATAAATTATTGCTCGCTGATAATCGTATTTAATTGTGATCGATTTATATAATTGATGTTAAAACCGTCAACAAATCTACTTTAAATTAATGGTATTAGCACACAAACACACACGCATAAGACAATCTGACAGTTGTAGGTTATATTTTGTGTTATGAAATATCGTTTCCTGTTGATTTTTGTTATTTTCCATGGCAACTCGATAAAATAATAGAGA
>NW_017096987.1:15518-18663 GCF_001412225.1 Nicrophorus vespilloides
TCTATTTTAAATTGATATTAGCAAATGAAAACATATAAATACGATATTCTGACAGTTGTTGGTTATGTTTTTATTCTTATGACATATTGTTTCCTGTTCGATTTTTGTTATTATCCATGGTAACGCGATTAATTTAATGGAGCTTTGTTAGAGTTGCGAAGCAAATTATTTTACGATATCAAAGAGTTCTGAACGTTCTCTTTGGTGACATAAATTTATTTGCATTGCGTTGTTGGTGCTATCAAAGTGGATGTTGGCTGGCGTTAGATGCGATGCACGTTTTCGGACGTAAATTATGGTCGTAAAACGTGGACGAGAGTTATTTCGTTTCTTCGTGGATTTCCCCAAAGCGCGCGCCGGGCAATTTCGCGCGGATTTAGCGTGCAGATCGATCGTCATTTGGTGCTAAGGGGCCCCATTTTAAAAAGCTGAAAGCTCCACTTTGGAGCCGTGAACCGTTCGCCGGATTGCACCCTTGAGAGAGAGTGAACGCGCCTCCTCCTCCTCCCCCAATAAAAGACCATCCCCGACGACCGACAACTACAAATGACCGCATTAAATATTCCCGATGAAGAGTTATCTTCTCTGTGTCCTCACTGTTTACTTATTTTTTTCGGTTATTCAGCCCTTATCCCCTCCACTCTTCATCACTTCGCACTTTGCCAAACCCACTCAATTATCGCGGTTCTTCGACCTGATTAACTTCTTGTTTTTTTTTTTTCTTTTTGTAGCAGATAGATAGATATATAGGGTGGGTTTGCACAGTGATGATGTAAACTTTCCCCGGGGACTCGTCCAATCTATACACCACTTAGATTGGTCGGATCGAGGGGGAAAAGGAGTAGGGCGCAGAGGAGTGACAAGTTTATAAACCGACGTCGGGGGAGGCCGTGTGTATTAGGGATTTCATTGTAATGAATTGATGATCCGTGCACGAAACATTAACTCGATTTACTCGCTTCCCCCAGCAAATTCTTTCTTCTTTTCATTCCCCGAAGAAGAAACGATAAAAGCGTTTCACCAAATGCGCAGAAATCGTTAATCGATTGAACACATTTACCACTAGATAAGTCAACATAAATATGATATTAGTTGATAAGTGTTTAAATTGTTTTAACGCAAATAAAGTCTCTTGATTTATTAGATCTTAAATAGTTTTGAGAAGTCAAGACACAAAAAAAAACACAACATTTAACGGGAAATTCGATCCTCTCTTTTTCCCTCAACTTTGTTGTTCGGGTGGTAATTGATGTAGGAAGAGGAGGAGGAGGAGTGGGATTCTGGTGTGTATTAAGAGTTTGGTTTACAAAAGGGATCATCAAGATTGATAGTTTCGGAAACCGAAAAGGCGTTGCTAAACGTTAACAGATGGTCCAGGGATTTGTCTTATAACACACACACATCTAGTTCTTGTACAAGGATGCACACGCTTCTAGTGTGTGTGTGAGTGTAATTTATATAGATTTTTTGTGGGGTGGCCTTTCAGAAATTCGATATCTTCGGGCCGGACATATCAGATAATCCCCTCCGCAAAAATATTATCTGCTAGAGAAATTGTAACCAAGAAGTGATGATGATGATGACGATGATGAAGTTTGACGAAGAGAAATGATCTGGAAAATAATCTTTCTTAATACGGTTATTTATCGCTTCCTGAACGCATTACAAATCGAATTAACATAATTTATTAGCGTTATAATATCAATTATGAAATGATTTAAACGTTTTGCGTAAACGTAAGTGCGTGTTTTAAATAATATATTTAAAAAAATAATCAGTAAGGTTTTCAGTAAGTATGCATTTGTTATATAAATTTGACTTGTCCACAGTCAAGTAAGGACCAAGTAAGGATCCGAGGGATTTGTGAAGAGTTTGTCGAAGGATAATTGTATAGCCTCGGTGGCGCAGTAGGCAGCGCGTAAGTCTCATAATCTTAAGGTCGTGAGTTCGATCCTCACCTGGGGCATTATCTTTTGTTTTTTTTTTCTGTTGTATTGCTCTCTTCATCGACGTGTGTACGTACAGCAACCATTTTCTCTGCATCGCGAACCCATCAATCAGCTACCATTAAAGCAAATGAGGGTTGGTTGGGATCGATGCGAGAGACTCTCAAATTGATTATACACACTACAATTTTTTTTTATTATTTTCTTTCACATCTCTTGTTTTTTTTTTGTTGTCTTACTTCTGCTCTCCTCGCATTCTCAGTTATTAAGGAAAGTGCGCTAAAGGATAATTTTTGTTTGCGCAGTCTACAGTTTAAAACATTAGCGCGCGTAATCGTCGCAATTACTTCGATTACAGTGCAGACGCACAGGCGAACTAAAAATATCCCGTATTTATTACATGAGCGAACAAGATTACTTCCCAGAGAGAGAGAGACTTAATTTATTAAGTAATACTTTTTGGGTTTTCTTGTGCTGCTGCTGCTCATGATGATGATGATGATGACCTCTTTCGCGCAGCATCTTTGTAACCAAGTTCTTCGATTCGCGAAGAAGAAGAAGAGAGAAAGAGAGATGTTCACTATATAGTTAATATACAATATAGTGAGTGTGTGTTAGCGGTCGTAGTGTGTGAGGTGGAGCAGCGGAGTGAGAGTGCGGGTAATAAAGATGTCGCCCTTTAAATGGCCATGCATCATCTGGACATTTACTTTATGTATAATGTAAATTTACTGCGTCCCGTACAATATAAGCCGAGTAATTTAATACTTAAACGTGTAGTCATCTTAATTAAACCTGATTATAATTTTAAAACTACTGTTTTCTCATACTTAAACACCGCACATTACCTTAATAATAATACTAAGAAGAAGAAGAATATGATTATTATTATTATTAAGACGCGTATAATACGTACGAAACACCACCTCTTTCTTCTGCATTTAGCATTCAGCGTTGGATTTAGTTTGTAGATGCAAAATAGGAAGTCGTAAAGTGCTGCGAAATGGGCTTGGACGTAAATTCGTGTTCGTTCGTTCGTTTGCTCAGAATGCGGTCGAAATGTCATCGACATTCACGTCCTCATCAGCAGCTTCGATCCAAATTTATCTTCAACATTCACTTTAAGTCTATATTCGATACAAAACAATATAAATGTAATGTTGAAACGTTCATTTTTCTCTTCAATTATGATTCATTTT